>NC_051176.1:216575680-216845251 GCF_013339695.2 Rhipicephalus sanguineus | reverse complement strand
TTCGCGCTCAGTCTGTTTGTCTTTTAGCGGCGTCCTTGCTCGAGTGACTTTCGTACGCTCCGTAACATGAGCGCGGACACCACGGTGAAACCTTGAAACAACCCTCTTCCCCTCACCACCAGAAAACCGCGCGAGCAGACAGCGGAAGGGCAAGGTTCTCCTTGCGCAAATATAAGAAGAAGCGAGCGAGCTCGCCGACGACTTTTAAATGCGCCCGTCGTGCTCCTAGCGCCATCTCGCTGGTAATGAAGAAACGCTTATAAGCGCCGGCCATCTCTGAGTCCGTCCAGCGGTAAAGGGTGTGTATATAACGCTCGCCGTTAGCTACGCGGAGGATCTCCGTTTCGTGGCGTAGCGGTTAGCGCCACTCGCTGCGGAGCAAGAGGTCCCTGGTTCGATTCCGCGCTTCGGAAGCATTTTTCTGAATTATTTTTCTTTGGGTCTTTATATATATATATATATATATATATATATATATATATATATATATATATATACTTATACATATACGGTGCATGACGGCGACGGCGACGGCAAAATTCAGCCGAGACTGTCCATATAATTGCTATCGCAATAAAAAGTGGCTTTTCTTGTGGACCGATGACTGCGTCATCAAGGCGAGACAGTCAACAGATAGCAGGGTTTTTCGTATCAGGTGTGAATCTGACTTGGCAATTTTCACTTACACCTAATTAGGCTTTCTCGTTCGTCTTTTACTGTCCCCCTTACCTGATGTCGTATATTTCCATAAGTGAAATTCAATCCTGCTTTTCGAACAATCATCATTCAGCGATTCATTTCAACTCGCGTAGTCTTCGCAAACATTTTCATGATCACCAAATTTTATTGTCCTTCTGTATTCATTCTTTTTCAATTATATGTGTTTCTGAAACATGGCTGAGCGACTCAGATAAAAATCTATATGGTTTTCCGTCTTACAGTTCCGAATATTGTAATCGCACTTCATCACAACATGGTGGTTCAGCCATGTTTATTCGTTCCGACATTCGATACAAGCGTAGGCTTGATCTGCACTTAAATATTTCCGATTGTGAGTCTGTGTGGATAGAAGTAGATCACTCCGTATTAGGTGCTGATAACAACAATGTAGTCTTTGGTACCATTTATCGATCCCCGCATACATCGGTTCCTGCTTTTTGTGAAGCCCTTGACCCTATTCTTGACACCCTTTCAAAAGAAAAAAAATCCGTCATCATCATGGGTGACAATAACATTAATTTACTTGATGCTTCTTCTACAAATGTAGCACAGTTTGTTAGTTGTTTCCAGGGTTATGGTCTTGAATCTTTGATTTCCCTTCCCACCTGCTGCATTAATAATGGCCTGGGAACACTTATTGATCATGCTCTTTCGAACCTTCTTCATCCTCCCTCCGCATTCATTATACAGAGTAATATAACGGATCATTTCCCAGTTGCACTTCGATTTTAGAATAGTCCTCCCATTAATAACGTGAGTCTCGTTACCAATAAGTTTGACCGCAAAAAATTTGTTGAAGTGGTATCGAATTCTGATTGGTCTTGTGTCACTTCATTGAACAATGCTGAGACAGCATATACCACATTCATCTCCATAATACCCAACTGCATATCCTCATCGACATCAAGTTTTGAATGCCATAAACGTTATGCCTCGCCTAAGAATGCGTGGTTAACGAAAGGCTTACTTAATAGCCTACGTAAAAAAGACAACTTATATAAAAAAACAAAAAAGACGACCATTTAATTTGCGCCTACTTGATCGTTACAAGCAATATTGTAACACATTGAATACTGTATTGAAAGATGCAAAGAAATGCTATTATCAAAATGAAATCAATCGTACTGGATCAGACACAAAAAAACAATGGCAACTGATCAATTCTTTTCTTAATAAAACCACTAACCCACCTATAGCCAGCATCACCCATGAAGGTTCGGTGATGTCAAATCCAGTAGACATTGCCAATACATTCAGTGACTATTACTCCTCTCCTATTCCAGTGCCACCCAGTGTGCATGACGAGCTTGATCATTGTGGTCACTCATTTTTACAGCGAAAGCTGTTATGAGATCATTTCACCGGCCGTTTTTGGTGCCGTAGTTGTCCGCCGCCGCCGCCGCCGCCGCCGCTGCCGCCGCCGCCGCCGGTGTCCGTAACCAGTATCGCTCGAAATAAGAAAAAAAAACTAAATAAGAAAAAAATTCCAGGATGGAACGAGGTTCGAACCTGGGCCCTCTGCGTGGGAGCCCAGTATTCAACCTCTGAGCCATGCCGGTGCTTGAAACTGCTTTGCAAAAAGGTCCTATACAGGCTTCATGTCGGGAACGAACCACATTAGCATATGCAATATAGCGTGGTAAAAGAGTAGAATAAGCACCAAGCGCCGCACAACGCGAATTCTGTAACCAGGCGTCACACAATGCGAATTGCGCAACGAGCAGGTTGTTGAATGCTTCCAACCCATTACAAAGAGCTCTACCATAATTCTTCATCGTCATTACGCACAGCATCAACAAAGTGCGCATAATGCCTTGCATGCGTTTAGCAGGTACCACGGCTGTCTGTAGAATGACGAAAAATGGCACAGTGCCTACTGCCCTACTTCTCAAAAATTACAATGATTTATAGCGTAGTGGGTTCCTCGCAAGTGCACTTCTGTTGGTTGCCAAGGAAGCCGATAAGGCTCCCATGATCCATTTCCTCAGGGTCTCAATAAAGTCAATTCTCTCTCTCTCTCGCTCTACGTTTCTCCGGTTAACGTATGTTATAAAGCGTGGTTGGAGAGTTAAATAACGACCGGGCGTCACACAATATGCATTACGTAACTAGTGGGTCGTTTAAAGCTTCCAACCCATTACAAAGGGCGCAACCATAATTATTCATCGTCATCAACCGCCGCATCAACAAACCGCACATAATCGCTTACATATATTGTACCTCGCTTCTCCGCAGAACAACGAATAATGTCGTGCTGGGTGCTTCCCAACTTCCCAAAAATTACGCTTCATGGCGTAGTGGGTACGTTGCTAATGTACCTGTATTAGTAGCCACAGGAGAGTTTATAACGGGCTCTAGAAATGCCGCTCTTCCAGCTTTCGCTGCGACTGTGCTGCGCTTTCCGCGCAGGCCTGGCGTTTTTTTTCTTTTTCCTACCACCCCTGAGGAGGTAAGAAGTACCATTATTAGCATAAAATCCTCCAGCGCAGGTATTGACAACATATCTGCTTACCATGTGAAAATGGTTGCTGATGTGATTGCAGATGTGCTCGCCTACATAATTAATCTAATTTTCGAGTCTGGCACGTTTCCTCGTGAGTTGAAAATAAGTAAGGTAATCCCAGTATTTAAAAAAGGTGACAGATGCTTAATATCCAACTACAGACCTATATCCATTCTCCCCTTTTTTATCAAGGTAATTGAAAAGCTAATACATGTTCGACTGTCCAGCTACCTCACTAAATTTCACCTATTTCATCCGAATCAGTTTGGCTTTAGACAAGGATATTCGACTAATTTAGCCCTCATTTACTTTACGGAAAAATGCAAACTAGAAATTGACCGGGGTAACTTCATTAGTTCTGTTTTTTTTTTAGATTTTACTAAAGCGTTTGATACACTAAATCATGACATTTTGTTCTCCAAACTTTCATTTTATGGCATTGCTGGCAACTCTCTCCGTCTTTTTCACAGTTACCTGTCTGATAGAGAGCAATTAGTATCCATCTCAGGCATCCATTCCACTAAAAAAATAATTAATGTTGGTGTTCCACAAGGCTCAATTCTGGGCCCATTGTTATTTCCACTCTACATTAACGATCTCCGGCAATGTCTAACCACGTCAACTGAATGCATTTTATAAGCTGACTACACGACCCTCCTATTTCCATGTAATTCAATGAGCAACCTAATAACAACCCTTAATGTTGAGCTTCTTAACGTTAGTGCATGGTGTACTAAAAATAGACTTTTGATAAATCCCTCCAAAACTAAGTTTTTAATTTTTAATTCCAGGACAATAAATAACGCCGAAGTTCCTCCGCTTTTTATCGACTCTTATCCCATCCACCTATCAGATCATTGTTCTTTCCTTGGAATTAAACTCGATTCCCGGTTAAAATTCAACTTAGATATTCAAGAACTGCAGCGGAAAACATCTTATGGTATTAGGGTATTACTAAAAGCTAGATGTTATTTTGATTTGACTACTTTGATCACTTTATATTATGCATTCATTTACAGTCATCTTAACTATTGCATTGCTTCATGGGGTCAAACTTATAAGTGTCATCTACCTTCACTCCAACATGTACAAAATCAAGCCATTCGCATTCTCACCTGGAGCAGCCGACGCTCCAATGTTACTAATTTGTACCATGAACTAAACCTACTTAATATTGACAACCTGAACAAATTTAATGCATACATGTTTGCTTATCGAGTAGTTAAGGACCACAGCCTTCTAAAATTTATTCTCATCCAAAACCTTTCTAATTCGAACATTACCCGTTTTTCCTCAAATAACAGCTTTTAAATTCGAAGCATTTCTTAGCGAACCTCTGGCACTTTGAGCGTTTCCATCTACGTATCTATCTATCTATTTATCTAGCCGCCTACGTCTGGGTGCTCTCGTGATCGCCTCCTTAACTTGGCGTAGACCAACGTTAGCATGGGAGGGTAAGAGGACTTGACGAATATGATGGTGTGGTCATAACATGAATAACGTGAAAATCCTGTCGCGTGCGTAGTCAAACCCTTTCCTCCAGACGCGTGTGGCACATAACCGTTTACCACCATCCGCGGTGTACGGGTATGCGCCACAGGTGATTGACAGTCTATATCTACCCAGGAACGGCGAGAACACACATTGGTAATTTAAATGCGAGAGCGTTAAGAAAAACCGACATCGGCAGCGTTGACCCGACGAATGGAAAGAACAAAAATCAGGATACAAGCAGGAATCGAACCTAAGCATTCTGCGTGGCAATCAGGCATTCTACCACAAAGCCACGCCACGTCTACGAACTGGTTTGGAAAAACAGCCTATGCAGGCTTGATGTCGGTGCAACGTCAGTTGTGGTTGTGGTGCTGGGTATCTAATTTTACAAGAAAGCAATAAACACTACATATGTAGTCCGACAATACAGGCGTCATATCAGATTAACGTCCGTAATTCCCGTGTTGGATCCGCTTTTATAGCAGTCTAATAAGCATTACATTTGTATTCCTATCATTTAGCAAGCTATATTGAAGCATTGCTCGACCCCGGAGGACTACATTAACGAAAGTTATGTATGATATTCACACCATCGCAACGTAAAGTGCACTTAGTCCGCCAGAACGACGCAGTGTTCTCTTCATTTCTTACGAGGCTAAAGTGAGCTAGAAGTGAGCTATTCTAGCTCACTTTAAAGTGAGCTATTCTAGCTCACTTTAACGAGGCTGGGCGATGGCCTCATGCTGACCGATGATGATGACAGATTCACTGACAACCGCTTTGTAGACTAGGCTTTGTAGACGCCCAGGTACGAATACGACAAGCGCCATCCACTGATGTTGGTCTACGTAGCCCTATCCAGGCTTACCAGGCTCAACGGCCTAAACCTCACCAACGCGATGGGTGACTTCAGATTCCGACATGTCGCCGACTCTATAGACAGACACTTGGTCGATGAAATAACCAAGGTATTCACAATTTCTAACAGCTCTACTATAACTCATACTTCACTACACATGGACCCCTCGCCACCGCGATCGCGACCGGATCCGATAACATGTCATGACCAGCGTCTAGTGCTCACTGATCACGGTGATGATGACCTTGTTCAAGAACTGTTAGGAACCTCTTCCACACATGCACACGGGTTCGTGAAACGTGCGTGCTTTCTACACGACAACGGGCAAGTATAAGCACTACATATAAGCTTACCGCTTCTGGCGTTGGTAATACCCACGTTGCCGTTGGGAGCGTTACCCAACTGTAAACAACTGGTTAAAATCCCATATGCGGCTCTTCAGCATATATGTGTGCGTATAAAATTTATACAAATCTTTAGCATCATTTCGTAAAGTTTCGCTCAGTAAAAAAAATTACGCCACAGTCACCTTCCTGCCACATGCTTCGCATAACATCGCCTCCCACGGTACGTGGGATCTGCCGAATTTTTTACTTCCTAAGGTACGAACTAACTATGGTTCTCAAAGACTAGCTTTTGTTCTAATCAAGCTTTGGAATTCTTTTCCGTATAATATTAAGTGTGCTTTTTCCGTTTCGTCATTCAAACATCAGCTTCGCAAATTCATATTTAATCAATAGCACCATTTACTGAATGTTCTTCAAACAACTTCAATTCTGTCGTTATAATTGTGTTTGCTTCTTATTATGTTACAGTTCGCTAAGCTTATACTTTTATGTTTTACATTATATTCCTGTTTTTTAGTTTAGTGTTTGCTTTTTCATTATGTTACAGTTTCTTATCCGTTTGTTTTACATTATATTCCTGTTCGCATTGCCGTTTTGATACTTAATACTATGTATGTTCTACCATTGTCATTTCTGCTGTTAAGTAGTGTTATTTTTTTTTCTACCATTATAATAAGGTCCCCCTACAGTGTTTACACTATGGGACCTTTTTCTGTACTAAAATCTTTATATTCTGTATATGTACTAAATATTGAATAAACTTCAAACTTCAAACTTCAAACTCACATTCTTACAATGCATGATCGACTCAGCTACACAAATTTCGCGTTTAGCTTCATTGCTTTTATATAAGCGCATTTTATAAAAAAAATTATCCAGAGGAATGAAAATGTCCGTGCTGCCCGTCGACGAGGAAATAAGTGGTGTCGCAAATGCATTTAATTGGAACGA
The DNA here is from genome assembly GCF_013339695.2 of Rhipicephalus sanguineus. Classification (NCBI taxonomy): domain Eukaryota; kingdom Metazoa; phylum Arthropoda; class Arachnida; order Ixodida; family Ixodidae; genus Rhipicephalus; species Rhipicephalus sanguineus. The sequence continues at coordinate 216,838,377 of NC_051176.1, read as the reverse complement.
TCTTTTTCTTTACAAAACAGTTCCCACTTTCCGGCAATAGATCATTACTGTTGTTTAGCGAAGCTCAGAGAAGGAAAAATACGTGTTACTGTATTTTCTTGTTACTAGAGATGTCCTTTACGCAGTAGCCACCACGCTCTGGAAACACAATCTTTGACATTTTCTGCTTTTGTTCTAATAAAAATGATGCAACATGTTTTTTCATAATATCATTCTGCAGTCCTTTTAGAACAATTTGGGGGACTTTGAACAAAATTGAGATTGGGTTTTTTTATTATAGATTTTTTAATCGAGGAACACTTTTGTCTTTTTGGTGTTTCGAGCATGATAATTTACTACTTTGAAAATTATTAGAGAAATACAAATGCAGAGGTTCATTCTTCACATAAAGGCCTATTCATACTGCAAATATGAACAAGCTAAGGTGTTCACAGAAGTAGCCATAGCGTCCCAAATATAACTGATTTTCAAAAACGCAGCGTTTTTTGTGAATTTTTAAAAATACATAATTTGCTCAAAATTCCATGAAATAATGAGAGCTATTTCCCCTTTACTTCTACTTCCGCTAAAAAGAAAGATATTTGTAATATATAGCTTCAGTAGCTGCGAGCATCGTTCCGAATTTACGAAAACGCACTCTTCGTAAAATGGTCGTCGTCAACCGACGACGCTTGCAGAATTTTCCTGTGTTGAAAAAATTTTTTATTTGAAAACGAACTGCGATTTCGTGCTGTGAAGTCATATACAAAATTATCAGGAAAATCGGGAACATCAAGTATACACCGTTTTTTTATCTTTCGTGGAATCGACCGGAGGTGTCTCCATCAAGCAGACATGTATCAGCGCAACAAAAATCGGAAGGTTGGCTTGGCAAACACACAAGCACAGCAGCAATACTTTGTTAAATCGTAGAACATTTGTAAATGCCAAAAGCAGGAGCAGTTGAACAGCTGATTTTGTCTCACTTAATGCAGTAAGTTTAGGCATATGTTAAAGAATCTTGGATAGGCAAAACTGAACGAGTTCCTCCACAGTGGTTTCTCACAACCATGTGGCTTTCGGAATACTTGGAATTCTAATTTCATCCTGCCTACAAAAGGCACAATGAACCAAGTAAATGTTTCAGTCAAGCGTGCATATAAACCAGCATACCAAAAAAAAAAAAACAAGAGGCTAGTTTGGTCAAATGACAATGGATGCTGCAGCGCAGGGTGACAGTGGTTGAGGGAAAAATTCGGCCTAGTTGGTAGCACATGGTAAGAATTTTTAGCGCATAAACACACAAGGACAAAAAAGGAGAGACACAACATGTGCACTAACTTTCTACAAAATGGTTTATTGCACACGAAGCAAAAATTTATACAGCTGGTGCCGATCACACTGCACCAAGAAGCCATGCACAGAGATTTGTCTTCTTCCTTTTCATTTTGACAAGATATACGTAATTCTCATCAACTCACGAACTACTGCGCGTTCAAGAAAGTCAGTTCTTTATCCGACAAGGACAGGGGCAGAGTGATAACACAACTGGTACCCAACTTTTGCAATTGCTGCAGCTTATAGTATTTATCAGTCCCGTTAGTTCAGCCATAGGCGTGCGCACGGAGGTGGGAGTGGGGGTGGGGGGTGGGGGGCAATGTCTGCCCCATACATTGAATCATTGGGGAGGGGGGCGCTTCAATGAACCTTCGGCCCCCCTGAAGGGATGAAACCTTTGTGTTCTGCAAGAAAGGTTCACACCCACGCGCTCTACAGTGTAACGCCCGCCACCCATCACTGCCTTTGTTTACTAGCTTACAATGTTCTCTTAACCTATCATACGTGTAGCTGCCCGTTTCGCCGACATACTGCTTACTGCAGGAAAGAGGCATCTGATAAACGACAGCGTCTCTACATCCCACAAATTTATCGTATGCTGCGTCGTTTTTTGCAAGGAGTTGTCTTCTTTTGTGCTTGACCGCTTATTTTGCAAAACGATTTCAGCTTGCATGGAGCTGAAAAACAGTCGCCGAATTATCGGCGAACGCAGGCTCTAGCCGGGACTTTAACGGATAACATGATGGAGATTTCGCCAAACTTGCAGGTTAGACGGCGTGCATTCCACTATGGCGCCCCCCTGTAGTGAAAATTTTAAAAGGGCTTATTCTTGCTAATTTGGGCTGCCGATCAGTTATTGCTTCCATCCTCACTGAATTACAGCGCTTCTGAAAGTGCTAATAATAATATCTGGGGTTTAACGTCCCAAAACCACGATATGATTATGAGAGACGCCGTAGTGGAGGGCTCCGGAAATTTCGACCACCTGGAGCTCTTTAACGTGTACCTAAATCTGAGCACACGGGCCTCAAACATTTTCGCCTCCATCGAAAATGCAGCCGTCGCGGCCGGGATTCGATCCCGCGACCTTCGGGTCAGCAGTCGAGCGCCATAACCACTAGACCACCGTGGCGGGGCTTCTGAAAGTGCTAGGATTCAGTGACTAGCTAGGGACTTAAACGCTTGTTGGGATCATAGCACCTGTTTTTGTCCCCCTTGTAACTTTCAGAACGTCGGAGTTGAGTTCATTGCGATATTTAAGCGACCGAATTATTTGACCTGTCAAATACTTGTCAAATGATGACAAAAACTAAACGTTGAAAATGTGTTTGATAAGTACACTATTTATTTAAGAAATGCTTACTGCCTAATAAAAAACTATTTGTAAAACGTAACGTACAATCTACGTGCTTCTTTTTTTCTTGCGAAAAATGTTTAGCAGCGCCACCAACGTTGCATGACGCAACTCAGTGATTTTGACCGCGCTCTGCGCTTTCTCGAACTTCGCTCTCTGTCTGCACGTGAGCATGGCGAGGATGCGAGTGCGCACAGGTGATCCAGCTTTCGTGTGGGCTTTTGCAGCGTTAACTATAGCGCGGCGATATCCACTCGTACTTCAGCTTTAGTAATTAAGTGTTTTTTTTAATGGTATGGATGCAGTTTTTCTTCTACTCAAAAGCTGGCCGCGTTGGTTCAAAGTTTCGTTTTCTTCGATAAGTTAGTTTCAGGGCATAATCTGTGATTTTTATCGTTTTTTGGATTGCCTATGTCGCTGATGTAGTACGCATCTGACTAACGCGCGCCGTCAATTCGCGCGGAACTATAGCGATGGCAGTTTGCCAAGCTATCTATCACCGTTCCCACATTAATTTATATGCTTTGCTTGTCGAGCAGGCATGCAATATTATTTTTCGGCAACCGCATACGCCAACCATCATTGAACACTTGTTGGTTTATACGTATTACACAGAGTAACACATAGCACATGAGCATAAGAAATACAGTGCAAGCGTTCTCATCGCATGAGTGCACATTTCATTTCATTTCATTTCATTTATTTTACCCTCAATCGCAAAAGCTTTACAGAGGGGAGTGGGGTACATGAAATAACAGATTATAAACAAATCAAACAAAATAACGTCAAAATAATAACGATTACAATACATATGAAGATACAATGTAAGGCTAATACAACTTAATACAAATGCAGGTACAATAAGAAAAGTACATGAAGAACAACAAAAGAATTGAATCGTATGCCCCCTAACGTCGGTATATTCGAAGAGTATTTTCGCAACGTACTCTACACATCATCCTTTGGTTACCGCGTGTGCTCATGCTCTCTCGCCCCCTAATTACTCATTTCTCCTAAATCATTATATATATATATATATATATATATATATATATATAAGTGGTTCCGTAGGATTTAGCTGCGTCCTTCATTGCGACGAAAAGGTTGATGTCGGTACAAAAGTTCCATGTTACCGCTTGGTGATTGCAGTAGCGCAATAAGCCATTTTGTCCCTAAATTAAACAGACAGTGGGCTTCATGCTGTCCATCGGGTCTTATTTACTAATATTTACAAAATTTCACTGTTGTTTTATCAAATGGGTGGTGGTAGGCATGGAATGTGCATGGAATCTTATGTACAGTTGAAACTCGATTTAACGAAATAATGACTAGCTGCGCTCGCATTATTTCGTTTAATCGGGAAGTTCGTAAAATCGAGAAAGGGATTCTTAGGTGCTTAAACTTTTTTAAAACTATATCGTAGCGACGCACAAAAGCTACTGCGGCATTGTATTTGCCGACAACCCGCGCCGCACGTGTGAAAGTCCGCGAGCGAGGCCAAAAGGCAGCCCGGACATGGAGCCTCCCATGTCACCCGGACATGGGAGGCCCCATGTCCGGGCGATGTAGGCCAGGTATACGGTCACGTGAAGCTTTGACAGGCACCGATACACAAAGAGGTGGAGAGCTAATACAGGAATTGTGCGAGCAGGCCAAGCAAAAAAGTTTAGAAGAGATGATCAGAGTCACCTATCGCTTTAACCATGAAATAAAGAAAGCAACCACCACATGGTGGCACCCCGTGGCTAAAAGCGTAATCTGGTACGTAACGTAAGAGCACTACCAAATGCTGAGGCTGTTCGGGCATGGCATGCAGCCTCGTTAATATAACGCTAGGGCCACGTCGAGGGTGCCTGAATGCTTTAACACAATAGCATTGGAGCGCTCGAAGAAAAACCAGCCTGTCGAAATTCAAAAGAAAACACCATGTTTTCACTCATTTATTTCAGGAAAAACTTATTTAAATCGGGTTTGGAGCCAAGCATAGGCGTGCGCACAGGGGGGGCGGCCGCGCCCCCTAATCACCTAAGAAGGGGCCGCAAAATCTGCCCCGTACTTGACCTTTCTAGTCACCTAAGAAGGGGGGGGGGGCGCAAAATCTGCCCCATACATTGACTTAGTAGGGTGGGGGGGGGGATTCTGCGATGAACCTTCGCCCCCCCCCCCCTCCCTGATGGGGAACCCTGCGCATGCCTATGGAGCCAAGTTAGCTTCATTAATTCGGGTTGATGACAACATTGAATGCTACGAGTGCCTGCTGGTCAATGGAAATTTCTTCATTTGATTGAGGATTGAATCCCGCCCGCGGCGGCTGCATTTTCGATGGAAGCGAAAATGTTTTATGGATTTAGGTGCACTTTAAAGAACCCCAGGTGGTCGAAATTTCTGAAGCCCTCCACTACGGCGTCTATCATAATCATATTCTGGTTTTGGGATGTTATACCCCAGATATTATCATTATTATATTCATTTGACTGAGAACTTCGTAAAATTGTGTTTCCTTAGATCAAGTTCTAACTGTATTTGTAAAACTATAGTTAAAGATTGTGAAATGCGAAATTCAATGAAAGGTTCAACCACATATGGGGCTGAGTATCAAAATTTATTGGAATTTAAAATCTGCGCAGATTTTGTAACAAAAGTATTTACATCTTGGAAAGCTTACAAAAACAGCTATCAGGTGTATGCGTGATGTTACTGGTGATTGAAGCAATGACTTCATTTTTTCACTTTTGGCTCGCATCTTTGTTCCAGACATACCAGCTCTCATTTAATTGTTATAGGTCGAGACTTGAAGTGGCTAACAGCAGGTATCCTACAGACGGCACTTGCAGATAGTGTGAGGAAAAACTGCAGTGTGCTTAGGCAGCATAACAAGAGCCTCGATGACATGCTTATTTATGGCGTAATTGAAGGTGAGTTGAAAGGTTTACAAAAAACCATTCTGTCGCACCATTTTGCTGATTGTTTAGGTGGCTATATATCATGCCTAATACGAACTTGATACCATTAATTTATTAGCAAAACTATATTTTCTTCTTGCTCGTAAATGTGCTGCTGGCATTGTCAGATTGATTCTTATGTTTCAGATGCCATTAGAACCAACTAACCTTTTCATCCAGGCGATTCAGCAGGCGACTCAGCATGGTTCCAAAGTTGCATTTATTGGCCGGGTGTCAAAGCTCCACAATAAACTGGTGTGCTGATTGCTCTTCTCTTTGAATACGGGTGAAAAATTTGAAGCTTGCGGCTATCACATTTGGCTTGGCTGCATAAAATTCTTAAAGAATTGTAACCGCCTCTGTCAGGGGTGTATCCAGAATTTTTTTTTTTCGGGGGGGGGGGGGGGGGATCAACCATACTTTATGCATGTTCACGAGTGCATTTGTATATGTGCGTGTATATATATGCAAGCAAAATCGAAAATTTTCGGGGGGGATTTGAACCCCCCTTGGCTATGCCCCTGGCCTCCCTGTAGGTTAAGTCTGTCACATTCTGCAGAGTGCAATGCCCACTCAGTATGTCATAAGTGCGCGAGTGTTACTCAATTTAGCAGACTATGAAGCGAAGCGCCAGCACGTGGTGGCACCCCGTGGCTAAAAGCGCATCTGATCCAAACGCTGCTATTGATTTATGCCAGCTAATGGCCAATAGCATGCTACCCGGTGTCCGATGCCACACAGCGAGTGCTGACGGCTCTGAAACAGGTGATGAGGACGGGCCTAGAGATGGGCCTGTGTACAAAAAGAGGGCACCCCTGAGAACATGGCAACTTTGCATTATGCTTGCAAGCTCTCTTTGCCGCACACAACTGCAAGATTTGGTTGAGATGTTCATAGCAGTGTCTGCTGTCCGCAGAATGTGTCTTCGCACCAAGCCTGGGGGCGGTTCATGATCCCTTTAAGCCTCCTATTTCAGAAGCTCACTTGCACACAAGGGCATAATAAGAATTCGATCTCTTGGGCAAAAAATTGTGGCAACAATAGTTCAAATCAGTGGATGAAAATAGCTAAGCTCTCCTCATTCATTTCCTGTACTAAGCATGCACAACATGCCCTTTTTTTATTTTACAATCCTCAGGTTTTTTTTTTTTCTCTCTGGCTTACGTTTAGCTGTTTGCAATGGTGCCTGTGGTTTTAGTTGTGCACCTCCTAATATTGGTACCCTTAACTTCCAGGCAAATGGCAGTTGTAGGAGGCCAGCAATGTATAGCTGCCCACTTTATTCACATAATGGTATGTTTGACTGTAGCATCTGCAATCACTTCTACTTTACACATACTTAACGCAGAAAGATGAGCTCCACTTTTGTTTATCTCAATTTTGATTTGTGCCCTTCATCTTACTTACTTGTAGTGTGTTGGATGAAAGGGGTAAAACTACATTTGTGCAGAATGGTAATGCCTGCACCATGATAAAGAGTGCAAGGAACAAGCATCGAGAGCACACTGTTCATGATGTGTTCCCTTTTTGTTGGACAGGCCCTGCTGCTGTTTTGCTATGGGGCACTAAAGCCTTGCTGCTCATATGCCGGACTTCAAAGAAAACATCGATGGAAGATCTTTGGCAGAATATAAAATCACCTTCGTTGAGTTTCAACATCTTCTTTGCTACATGACGCCATTGGCACCTTTCTGTATAAGAACACAGCTTCAGTAATTCAGGAATGGCCAGTGGGCAAAGCACAGGCACCACGGGCATACCACTCACTTTTTGTGGTACAGGTTGGCTGTACCTCTACAGTTTGTAGTTGCGATGGGCGTCTCATTGTTCTGCCTTGTCCATGAACTTTACTGTGCATTTCATACGATTATCGTTCATGCAAGCTGATCTTGTACGGTGATGTTGAGATGAACCTGGCATCATCCATTGATGAATAGTTTCACGATATCTAGGTCTTCAAAGGGACATCAGATCAGACTACTGATCTAAATTCATTTGGAAGTTATTGAGCAAGCAATACAAGGCTTTAATGGTCATTTAGCCAGTGTCAAGTCTGGTATGAAAGAGGTAGGAATCAAAGTAGATGAAATTGAAGGGTTCAGTTGTGCCATTACAGATATGCAAAACCTTATTGAAGCACAGCAGGCAAAACTAGTACGCCTGGAAGATAAAAGCCATTGTTCTAACCCCATAGTTTTTGGTATCCCTGATAGTGACAATGAGACGAAAGCAGTATCAAGGACAACAGTGATCAATGAACTGTTTAAAGACAAGATGAGTGTTGCTTGTATATCTAGTGCTCATATCCATAGATATGGAAAGCCTTCCTCGCATTGTCCAATGATTCTTAATTTTCAAGGCTAGGCAGTGTGGCTACGGTATTCAAATGGGTGGCCAGGGGCATAATAACACTCACGCAGGGACGGGAACACTACACCTTGTTTATTCATTGGCAGCCTATTTAAAGCCATTATCAAAGATCTACAGCTTGAATGATGACATCAGCCTGACGTCACAGCAAACACTGTTTTCTTTCTCGTCATCACTCTGCAGCATGAAGAGATAAAAAATTCCCGAATATGGGGTGTCGCTGGATCCAACCTTTCGACTAGTGGTCTTGTGTTCTTCAAGGCTACAACTGCCGGCCTTAGCGCCTGTATGTGTATGCTTCATACCTTTTCCCCCAACCCAAACAAAGGACGAGGAAAAGGCAAGCGCGAAAACAGGGGTGGTGGAAAAGGAGGGCCGGCATGCCGAATTGGGTGATTCAGAGGGAAAGAGGAAGCAGTCAATTAACAAAAAAAAAATCTGTTGAGGTTTTCCTCCTGAGCACTAAGTCTGTGTGTTCTAAAGTTTGAAAAATTCGCAGAATCAGTGCTTGTTTGGATAGTAATAAGTTTTATTTTGTATACATGCACAATTGTTTTCCCTCCAGGAGTTACCATTTGGAGAGGAAAAGAAAAAGAAAGAGGACAGGGTGCTATGAAGGAGACTTAGTTAAAAGAAAAGGAGCAGCTTCACTTTTTGCAGAAAGTCTACGAGAGAGTCAAATGTGTTTTTCTGTGCTCCGGTTCCCCGCTTGCCTTATTCACTGCTGCAGATTTGTCAGACATAGGCACAAACAGCTTCTGGATGCTTCTTCATTGATGTCCCATGAGGCTTGGGCAATCTTGCATGAGGTCGAAATATAGTGCTAATTTATGCTCCGCTGCTGCATTGTTAAACAGCAGTCCATAATGGTCTGTGTCAGAGCTGCACTGGCACTTTTTCTTGTTTTGAGGAGCACCAAACTTACCAATACAAGGGTGGTGCCTGCTTTAACTCTGCACAGGCACACTTTGGCCACTCATCAATGTCCTTTCAGAATAAAATCTGGTTCATCCAGCAGTAGGTTTGCAATAGTTTGTGTTGTGCTTTCACCTTCCTTCTATATTCTTCATGAATGCATTCTTTTTCATTTGGCATACCTGATGGATGTGTGGTCAGTTTCCAAATTTGAGACTGTGTGGGGATGCTTGTTAGTTTTCCCTCATGAGCCAGGTGGTTTTCTGGAATCCTGGCATAGCGAGGAATCCATAATAAATTTGAGTCTTTGTCCACATGCTTGCAGCTCGCACATCAGTAACCAAACCTTTCTTGCTGTGCAGCTTTATCTTGTTTCACATGCTCCAACAGACTTCTGCAAGTATGTGTACATGTCGCATGTCAGGCATCCCGTCCCAAAAAATGCTTATTGAGTACTGTTTTGATTACTATTAGCTCAACCCATCATGTTGCTCAGCACCGAATGATCTTCACCTTTGTTGTGGCATTCTTAGTGCAGTGCTAGGCTATAACAGCCTTTGTCAATTGCAGCAGCATTGTTTGTACTTAATAACACCTTGGTGTGTGTCTGTATGCTTGGCTGCTACATAGTGCCTTCAATCCTGATTACTCTTTTGATGTTGCATATGGTATGGACCTGTGATCAGATAAAGAATTGCAAGGTCAGTAACTGCCCTTTACTTAGTGCTACAGTCTCTGCAGCATCAAGCCCTCGTGCTACCAAGCTTTAAAAGGTTGGAAAATAAGACACGACAATGTCTTGAGCAAGCTACAAAATTAATGCTTTTCCACTGAATGATCCAAAATCTTTGTCGTGTAATCACCATCGAGTGCAAGGCTTATAATGTGAATATGAAACCATTTTTAAGCATTAGGAATATGTATACCAAAAACCAATACTGTATAATGAAGTTTATAAATAAATGTGAATGCCATCAGAGTACAACTGTAACATTGTAAAATGGCACAACTAAAGGACATGCAACACTGACAATGAAGAAGGCATGAAGACAAGCGCCGGTGCTTGCCTTCGTGTCTTCTTCAACATCAGTCTCGCGTGTCCCTTTGTTGCGCCGTTTCGTAATCATGAACTCTTACGAACTCGCCCAACTGTCAGTGCTGCAACATTGTATTTACGTTACTTTATTTACATGTTATTTTTCTGCATTGTTGTGCAATCTGTACACCAGTGTTGTATGTGTCGCAAAAAAAAGTAACTAAATACGTTACTCATTACGCTCACAAAAAAAGGAATGCGTTACCGCCCTATGTTACCTACAAAAAAAGGTAAAGCGTTACCTTTACCGGGGAAAAGTAACGCATGTTACTTCTGCCGTTACTCCACTGTCAGAAATTTTATTCAGTGCACCCTCACTGAGAGAACCAGAATACCACTTTAATAAACCTCATTTTATATTTCATGTAAAACCGCTAACCAAAACAACGATTTTAGCTGAATTACTGATATAACTAGAAAGCTTTGCACAGGTGTGCCGGACTTTAGCAATATTACAGTGGCCTAATGCATGTTTACTGTAGAGTTGCATGTGACGGCTTGTAACTTTGTGGCACATGATAATGCCATATCGAAAATGAGGTGTCATCATCAACGCTTTCCGGAAAGAAAATTTCACTGATCTCTCAACAAATTTACAGTAATTCTGGCAGCGTTCTTTTACTAGTGTACAACACATATGCGCAGATCTTGTAGGAATAAAGAAATCCTCAAATTGCATAGTCCAGGGGAAAGAAAATGTTTGCAGCATAAATCATTATTGCCCCTTTAACCTATATAATTGCCACGAAAATTGCGATTGTTTATGCGAAGGTGTTCAAGACGTTCAATTCCTCGGTTTCTCAGGAATATAACAACCAGAAACATACAACCACAGCTAGAAGCAGATAGAAGCAAATTTTATTTTGAAAACAGAACTGATAAACAGTGCTACAGTATTGCAGGGTCAAATTGCTGACAACTACAACTTTAATTTAAGCAACAGCACTATTTCAAAGCTCTTGGCAGACAGCCTGCCTCACTTCTTAGTGAATACATCCGCACCTGCTGAAAACAGGTAGGCGATCGATGGATGCATTAGATCATACTCCTAATGTCAACGCCTGGCAGGCCAATAGCAGTCCGCCGCTACGACAAAAAGATAGCCATGGGAATGTGGCGCCTACGAGATGAAAGAGTTCATTGTAAGGCTCTCGTAATAAATGTAATAAAAAGTAACGAGTAACGTAACATGTCACGTTATAGAAAAATGTTAACGTAAGTATGTTACCTGTTACAGTTACAAAACTGTAACGAGTACGTTAATAAATTACCGAAAAAAGTACGCGTTACTGGCTACGGCGTTACTTGTAACGCGTTACCGCCAACACTGCTGTTCACTACCATTATGACTATAGTTCAAGCTGCAGCAACCATGCATTTCCTGTGATCTAGCATGCACACGCACAATTCTGCATGATCGAAATTCTGTCAAACCAAATACTATCTATACATGGGCCATTGGAATACAGCTTCATCCTTATTTCAGGAACCTGTGCCCATGGTTGCTGAAACAACTCAGTGCCCATTCTCTTGTATGGAATGAGCAGGTTAGTGGCCAGGAATGGGCACACATTGCCATTGAATTCCATTTATTACAGCAAGATACCTATGCCACAAAGTGACATTGCATTTTCCTATTCTAGGCAGCATGCCAGAAATGCCTACAAACACAACTGCAATGTAGTGCTGCCAGCATAAAAGCAGAGGAAACAGTGTCGTTCCGTATTCTAATTAATGTAATTGCGCACCACCTGTCCTGTAGTCCTTGTCACGTCCTCCTCTTGTAATCCGAAGCGTAACAAGAAATCATGAACCACCACCAACTAGCCCAATTCGCTCTGCTAATTAATGTAAACCTGATTCCCTTTCTATTACTTCTTCAAAATAGTGAAATGGTCACATTCCATTCCATGCCTTGAAAAGCAGGAATGAATCTGGAATTGATCCAATTCCATAATGACAACCCCACAATCCGGACTGTGTGTGGGGGAACCCTTAGGCCCTGCATTGATGCTCTACCTTCTCTGCTCCCCAGTTTCAACGACACTGCTTAGAAAGCATAAACGCACGCATTTACCACAGGGTCATAGCCAGAAATGTTTTTCGGGGGGGGGGGGTACCCTTGACCTGAAGTGGGGGTCGGGCAGGCAGATGTGATCTGTGTCATTTTGAGCGCTGTATGCCATGGCAAAAAAAAATGGCGGGGGGGGGGGCACGGGCGCGGTGTGCCCCCCCCCCCCCCTGGCTACGCCACTGATTTACCATGACAAGGAAGGAACTAGCAGTCGAGAGTAGGGATGGGCGAATATTCGGGCGTTTCGAATATTCGAACGAATATTACAGTATTCGAATTCGCTCTGGTACGAATTTAGATTATTCGAAATTTCGAAATATTCGAAATGAACGAATATAATGTATACATTTCACTGCACATAACCACTGTAAAGGTGGTTTCACTGCAGCGTCTGGTTGCTGTGCCGTGAAACAACCCATCCAGGGGAAATCTGCACTGCCGCGAAGCCACACTTTAAGGTTAAAGTACATATTTTTTTTTAAGTTTAAAAGCGTGTTATATGGGCTTATAAGCAATAAGTATAGTAATTTTTAAATTGTAACGTATTGCACCACTTATAACTTGCACCCTACCGCTATTCAAATCTTGATACTATTCAAGGCTGCTCCCACTTCATTTCAAACCAAGAAAGTGACGTTCACTCATACCTAGTTCCAATCCTTAAAAATATTGTGCAAGGGTCATGACAAAAACGCTCATTTTTCTTAATAATATGTGGTAAATACTATTCGATTCGAAATTATTCGACCAAATCACTATTCGCTTCGGATTCGCTTCGTACCTCAAATTCACTATTCGCCCATCCCTAGTCAAGAGGCCTGATCTACAAGTGACGTATGGCTACCATTTCCAGAGCGCAAAGGAAACGTTGCGCACATCTGATTCAAGGTTGGCTCTAATAAGTGAAGGCGTGCATTTTCACGGCAAGCATGGTACAAACAAACAGTACATCTTGGCACGTAAGGTCTGTGAAGCTTGCTTCTTAATGCATGTTTAGTTGACAAACTGGTCAGCAATGAGTTGACACAAAACTACTTAGTGATGATATATGAACATACACATGGATAGAAGTTGGCATTTAGGGATAAATGCAGGCACCAAGTGCAGTCCTAAAAACACATGCTGAACTCTACTGCTGTAGGAAAATAATCAACGCATAAGAAAAGGGAGTCATGCAATACATATATGCCTTGGTCAACAGGCTATGACTGTCAAATTTAGCATGACACATATATGAACTTATTTACCCTTTTTGCTGGCTTGTTGGCTCATTGTAAACATATTGCAATTGCGCCATGCAAGATTTTGTTGCCTCAATACCAGCTGTGTCACCTGCAGCTTTCCAATCTCTGATAGTGGTGGGCGCATTGCGAGTGGGGTAGAACGCAAAATTGTTCCAAATGGGTGCCCGTGAAGCACCAGGTGATCAAAATTATTAGAGCCCCAGAACTACTGTTGAATTCACTCGTAATCCAGTGTTGTGCGAAAGCGCTAAGCCCCACACTTAATTTAATATGCTAAACCTAGTGTATACGTACACACTTGAGTAAGGCTGCTATTTTGTGTATTAATCTAGTGTACATGATTTTTTGCACTAAAATTTATCAGTTCACAACATTTTGTATTCCCGATGGATAAGCGTAAAAAAACCGTGACCATTCGTTAATGAAATTCTGTTATTAAAACGCTCTGCCTCACTGTAGCTACTGTCCTCCCAAGATTTCCTTGTCCTTTTATTGTTTCTTTGCAACGCAACCCTGAAAAATGTTAGATTGTCATCTAACCTAAACAAAGCTATTGGTGAGGCAAAACAATTAGCACAATTGCTTGTTTCATCAAAGGTGTCATTTTCAGAAAAATATGGTTGCCATATAGTACTGCAAATTTAGGTTACACTTGTTCAGTCTAGATAAAAAAAATGTTTTGCTTGTTTCCACTTGCATCCAGCCTCAATTGTGGAAGCACAGTGATACGCACAGTCACATATTAGACATGAGTACACTTGCTGAGCAGTTAACATACTACGTTACATAATGTTCAAAGGTGAATGTTTTCAGCACAAGCCACAGAATGAACGACGGACGAGCAATACTGTTTTTTCTGCAAGTTACTACAAATGTTCAAAACATGGCTTTCTTAAGCTCATAACACTGCATAAAGAAATCTGGAATAATTTGACATGTGCACATTGGCAAATGATAATGTAGAAATAAATAATCTAACATTGCTCCAAAAAAGGGTAATAAGTCAAGTACATGACAACTTGTGGCTTTCAAGCCACTGGCAATAAATGAAAAAAAAATTGAGCCAATTAATGATCAGTAATCATGATTTATGTTATTACATCAATACAATGGATCTGCCTAGAACAGACATGTCGATTTAACATACCGACTTACAGTGGTATACCTATGATATCCTCCCATTTCTTCCATTGATTACCCTTTGCACACAACGGATTCTGTTAATACATGCATTCTGATGCAGCTGACTGAAGCCAACCAGGTGTTCAGCACACTTTTACAATGAACTTCTTTTTGATGGACATTTCAATTTCAATAGCTTTTAACTTCAAATGCCACTTGGCTCACATACATTGCTGCTGAAGCACAGAGCCTACAGCAGATCAAGTCGAGGAGGAAGGCAACAGAGGGCTCGGAAAGGGACATTTTCTCAAGACGTGGCGCAAAGAGCTATTGTGAGCAAAATATGGCAGCAAATGTCTTGTGACCTTGGAGGTCTGTATATTGTCCAAAGCTGTTGGTCGTACGGTACAGTCAAAACTGACAAGTTTCGTTCAGTATTAACAAATCGGTTCTTGAAGCCTGTGTGTGGCTAATACTTCAGCATACTTACTTTAAAACTAACCAAAATCTTCCCCTTTATCAAGGTCTGTTGTAATGAGTGTATAATGTAATACAATGGTTGAAAGCACACACCTAGCTGTGTCTTGTAAAACAGTTTTTATAACCACTGCATAATGGACACAAGCACTCGCACCATCTTTAATATGTGCACTGAGGTCAAAAGGATGGACATGAAACATTTATAAGTCCTCTGAAGCAATGGCCAAGGTTTTGTACCTTTCAGACACAGTGGTGACAAACGCTGAGACAGAAGCTTGCTGGGCTGCACTGGTGTCACATGCTGCTGTTGTAAAGGCTGCAGGAGTCCAGAGGTAGGCTCAGGCAAGCTGTGGATGCAGTGCCACATGATCATTGTGGTGCCCATAAGAGCACAGAGAAAAGGGTTTGTTGCGGGAAATTTGCACAGTACACATTCTTGCTACGCAGCACATCACTTGAAAGCTCTAGCCAGCTGTATGCAGACGCTAAACGTTTGCAAATATAACACAGAAGCAATACCTGTAGCTCCAGCCCCTCTCCAGCACCCCCACCCCACCCCAAAAAATAATAAAAGAAAGAAAACAAACATAAAAAGTGTTGCTTTTTTTTCACCTATACTTCATGCATGCTTGTGCAGACAATTGTAGTGAAGGGCAGATGACAAATTGGTGCACTTGGCCGTTTGAAGTGCAGCCAATCAGAGTATACTGCATGTTGTCAGTATCGTCCAGATTCAATAAAAAGCACCTGACTTCACTCTTTGCCTGATTATGCACCTACTGCGTATGTATATGTCCTAGCCTAAACATTGGACAAACTGCAGTTAATACGTCGCAAATGTGCAGTGCAAGAAAAGCTTTCAGATCTTTCAGTAGTGCCCTCTCACATATGATGTCAGCATTGGGACTTGCCGGCTGCACTGCACATGCACACTCGCTATGTGAAGGCGGCTTGACTCTGTCGGCCAAGCTGCCTTGCTTGAGTCTGCCTGTTTGTGGAACAGTTTGTACGGAATGTTCGTGAACATATTAAGTCCCGAAAAATCAAGCAAAGTTGCCATTGTGAGCATGTTTAGTAGGAACGGCTTTATAGTTTTATCTACTAGTTATCTATCAGTGTGTACGTATGTGTGCACAGTGTAGGCTTCTTGTCATGACTGTTCTGCGGTTGTGTCACCATCATTAAGACATTCCAGACCATGTTTGAAGGTTAACTGCAGCGTTAGACCTTTGTCTCCCATGGGGGGAAAATGTTTGTATTCAGCGTGCTCTCTGTAGTTGAGTAAAACTTTTGTTGGGCCTAGTTGGTACATAGCATATTTAAGAAGAGAAGTTCAGTGCAAATCAAGACTAACCACAAAGAATAGAAGAGTGCTTGTCTCTTCCATTCTTTGTGGTCTGTCTTGACTTGCGCTGAACTTCTCTTCTTAAATAAATACTACTCTGTAGTTGGTTGCCCAGCTCTGTTGGCCACAGATGTCTCAAGTTTTCTTTTTTCGTTTGATGCCATTCTCAAGTCAAGCGATCACTACAGGCAACAACCTTCGATTACATCCTTGTTTTTATAGCATTGAGATTTGTTCTCTAAGTACATCTTACATACCTGAAATCTAGACATGAAAATTGAGAAGTGTGTGTTTTCTTGTGGCTGACCGATTAAGTAAACGGAACACCAAATTTTGCTGCATTCTTTCATTTAACATATCAATTCTTATATTGATGAATCAATCATTTCTGAATCATTTATTGTCATCTGAGAGTGCATCAGACAGAAGTAGTATGATCATGCTAGCTCTAATAAGCATAAATATTTTGTATTAGAGAGTAGGAGTTGCTGTAGTAATAAACTTCATTCATCTAAGCTAGGAGCAGGCAACATCATTGCCCAATTTGGGCTGTGTCCTTCCAAATGTAGTGACTATCGTCGAAAATGTCATAGGCCCTGGATGTCCACCATGCCTTGTTTACTGGGCCCACCTGTTCGTCGGGGTCAGGGCTGGCCCTGACGTGTATAGGAAGCTGGGCACATCCAGTTTAGAATCAAGGAACGTGGAAAGGACTTTAAATTCTTGATTTGATTTGGTTTGATTTATTGACTTCCAGTTACACACATATCTACAATATAGTGATAAATGGAGGTGGATGAGGGAGAAAAGCCACACAAAGACGGCTTGAGGGAACCTCACTCTCTTCAATACAGTATGACTACATAGTAAAGCACGTAGTACACTTTGTATGATATACTGATACAGAGACCATAAAGTATGGCAGTTATAAAATATATAGAAAAAAAAGAAAACATATGCACAAGTGTTTAGACTACTCAGATAAAGCGGCAATAAAATAAATGATATGTACTTCATAACATGCAAGAAAACATAAAAAAAAAACATTAATAACTTTCGTAACACAATTTAGAGGGGGGACCGCATTAACGTTTTAAATTCCGACAATGTTAACCTCTTAACTGCTTATGACAAGCTGAGCTCGTCATGAGAAATTGTCACTTTTTGTTTATGACGAGCTGTGCTCGTCATGGCTCTTCAGCATTGTTTCAATAGGCTTTTGACAAGCCCAGCTCATCAAATGGTGTTTTCCTATTTAAAACATAAATGGCAGCATGGGTTCTGTGATTGGTGCTTTTAATGAATAAGAGTCTGCACACTAAACGGCGAAATGCGCGCCTTGCGTCTCCCGTGCGTTATAAACAAACATGGCACAGTGCTGTGCTTTGAACGCTACCACAAGGATGGTAGCCTCATCTTTGTATTGAACTATCGAGGAATAGTACATTTTGTCCATGGGAAGTCAAATGGAACCCATACTTTCTGGAGTTGCAGAAATTTCTTTCAGAATATCCATCAAATGCCCCAAGTATGAGGTATTACCAGGCCCACAGCCAGGGGGGAGAGGGGGGGTCTAGCCCCCCCCCCCCCCCCTCTCAAAATTCTGATAGAGGGGGGTGTTTTACCGAAAATAAATAACGAAAATATGTGTTTGTCAAGGCCTTCAGCAAGTGGGCCCCTTCGAAAAAAATTCCTGGCTACGGGCCTGGTTGTTACATGACAGTGCGAAATATGATGAATAAAGCATTTTTATAAGCCGTAACACGTTTTCGCAAGTTTTTTTTCTGTTTTGAACATGTTACTGAAGCATTTCACGTCATAAAAAAATTTGGCAATATTGTAACAATTTTTTTTGTAATTTAATCGGCACTAAAGGGGTTAAATGCTGTAAATTATAGCCTCCACTATTGTACGACTTCAGCAGTCTTGGGAGATTATTACATAGTATTTGATAGCCATAGTTTGTTCTAAAGTGTAGAACCTTCCATACTTCTGGTGTATGAGTGCTATAGATTAATGGTATAAATTTACAGGTAAGTTGGCAAGTTCTGTCAATAAGGTATTATTACGTTTAGCACTAAAATAATATTCGTGTAAAAGTCTAGTTTTATACACGTTATGGACTTTAGTTATGCTATATTTATCTCAAACAGGCTTTCGGTATGAGCCACATAGGGTACATTATCGACAACACGTATTATTTTCTTCTGCATACGGAATAAGTTAAACCGAGTCATGGTGCCCCATACTAGATGCCTATAATGAATGTGAGATACAAATAAAGCGTTATAAATTCGTAATTTCACAGAGACAGGTAAGACATATCTGGACTTAAAACACCTGGTATGCGGCTAAGCTTCGGGAGTACCGAGCCGACATGGTCGTCCCATTGCATAGCACTTGTAAAATGTACCCCTAGCACTTTTACAGTACACACAAGTTCTATATTTGTAGATCTATAAGCTAATGTTTGATCTGAAGGAAGACTTGTACCTTTGGTATGAAAAATTACAGCTTTTGTTTTTGTCATATTTACCTTTGAACGGTTTTCTGTAGACCAATGGGACAGACTGCACAGGAAGTTATTTGACATGGTAAATAAATTAGTGTAAGAACTGGACGAGATGAAAACACTTGTGTCATCTGCGTAAATTATAAATTTTGCCTTTTCGTAGATGCAAGTAATATCGTTACCGTATAAACTGAACAGCAACAGGCCCAGAATGCTGCCCTGTGGGACTCCGCAAAATATTTCTTTGGTTACTGATGTATTATTGCCTAGAGAAACAAACTGGCGTCTGATTAAGATAGGATTTTAGTAGTTGAAGTGGAACGCCTCTTATTCCGCATTTGTCTAGTTTGTAGAGATTTTGCGATTAATGTGGTCAAATGCCTTAGTAAAATAGACAAATATGCCTAATGTTAATAGCCTATGTTCGAAGTTCTGCACTATACTTTCTTTTTGATCAAGAACTCTACCCCTTCATCTCTGCTCTGAATGAGGTATGATGGATTATAGCGTCTTCTTCTCAATCGGTAGTGTTCAGCATGTTTCTATATCTTTTGGGGTCGGCATCAGACCTCCAGTAGGTGAAGTCCAGTGGGATGGATCGGTGAGTGTGTACGCAATCCATGGTATCTGCTAATGTGTTCCCGGCCAGGGGCTTATGCTCTGGTTCCCACATGACATATATATCCAGTGAGTTCTCCAGCTTTACTAAGAGGTCTAAGGCTGCCTTTGATATCCGTCCTTTCTGGAAATCACCCTGCAGGCATGCTTGAGAGTCTGCAAGTATTATGGCTCATTCTTTGCACATATTAAGATTTATTTGCAAGAAGTTAATGTAAGGAATTCTCGGCGTTTGTGAAACCTGATGGAGCAAGGTGCAATCAATGTTCAAGACACACTGCCTGTCGGTAAAATTATGACATTTTTTTGCAATCAAATGTCATATGCACAACATATGTGACTAAAATTATGTGTGAAATGTAAAAGTTTTGTTCAACTAAAAATGTTGCTCATTCGACAAGTGAAAGATAGAGAAGAGTGGAAAGGAGAGGCCACCTTATTGAGATGAGTGTAGTGGTTTGATGATTGAAAGACGCATATTTCTGCAACCTTTATGGGAGCATGGCTAAATGTCTTTGGGGGGAGCGGAAAGGAAAATGAATGAAGATAGAAGAAAGAATACGTCATGTCGAAAAATGAGTACCCGAAAGCTGAGTGCCAGGCCCGCTTACCTCTCTCCACAATAGAAAAATGGATGGGTGACCGGTGGCACTGGGAATCGAACTCAGTACCTCCCACTTTGGAGGCGGATGCTCTAACCACTCGAACACCCTTGTCGTCTTCGAGATGAGTACCCACAACACCGAGTGCAAGTCGGCGTGTCTCTCTCTCTCCCCACTAGAAATCAACCGGTTGGTCCCGTGACACTGGGAATCGAACCCAGTACATCTCGCGCGCTGAAGGCGCGAGATCTACTGAGTTCCCGTCATCGTAGCCGACGCCTCCCCCCGATTTCTCGCTCCCTCTCTAGGGGCACTCGTGCCGTCGTCGTCATGTTTCGTTAGAAGTCCAAATCAGCTACATCGCCCTGAGCGTCGTATGTTCTATGTGCGAGTGAAAGCATGTGAGGGCTGCCGCAGGTCGCGGCTCAAGCAGATATGAAAGGCGCGCCGGTCGTCTCCGTCGCGCGAAGGGGGTTTCGCGAGGGGGGGGGGGGGACGTTGCTTTGGCAGAAACTGCAAACTTTGATCAAACGGACAGATCGACAGTGATCAGCAGACCGTTCATAGTACCTGCTGTGCTCTCACTGCTTAGTAGCGTTTGCTGTCGGTCTAGTTGGTATATATGGCTGAAGTTGAATTGACTGGCGCAATTGCTCGGACAGGGACGAAGAACACAGGACGCGGACAAGAAGTGCGCTTGTCCACGTCCTGTGTTCTTCGTCCCTGTCCGAGCATTTGCGCCAGTCAGTTCAACTTCTCTCACTGCTCGCTTCGCGTTGAAGCGATAGACAGCACGAAGGTCGCTTTACTCGCTTCAGCGGCCAGCGTTTTGTAGAGCTACGCCAGATCGGATCCTAAAGGATGCAGCTGGTCCAATTTGTTATTATCGCATTCATTGTCACGCCTTTGCGGCGAATCTATAATTTTTTTCCCCTTTTTGTTCATACTTGTACCGCGGTAGTTCAAGAAACGTGAATAAAAAAAAAAACTGCGATATCTGCTCACTACCTTCGGTTCGGCATGGATTTTTCTGTGGTGGCAGACATCTTAATGTGACTCAAGACATTTCGTAAACTAAATTTAGTAATTAACTTAATTATGGGAGACAGGCGGTCACATTAAATGAGAGAACTGAAGTCATTCATGCGAATAGCCCAATTGCCGCTTTAACATGTCCAAAAAGTGGCCGCTGGTCATTTTTGTGGAGTTATGAAATCCGAAAAGTTTCGCCCAGCACAGGCGAAACCGAAACGCCTAAGAAAACAACTGCCGCACTCTTCACACAAACCTTATATCCATATTCATAGGTGTGCGCTTCGAAAGTGCGCGGGCTGCGCTTGTCATGATAGAACGCGTGGCGCACGTAGGTAGGTGAATGCAGAACACGTACCGCTTGAAGTCGTTGTCACAAACAACTGTCTTCACCGGTCTTCACTATCGGCGTCTGCTAGGGTAATGCAGTTGCGCTTTTCAAGGTTTCGGTTTCGCGTATTTAACTGTGTAAAAGTTACGAGCGGCCGCCTTATGGAAATCGTAAACGGAAATGGGCTCTTCGCAGGAAGGTCTTCCAATTCTCCCATTTCACCAGACCGCCTGTCTCCACGGATTGAAAGGTTAATTATGTTAGCTTTATAATTAATGTTGTAAATAATGTCTCTAGTAATCTTAAGATGGTTATAGTTGACGGTCCTGGGACGCATTTCTTTGAACCTCCAAACCTGACGTGCGTATGATTACCTTCCCTGCATTTCCTAGTCTTTTATCGCTCGCTCTCTCTTCTGACAAATAATAAATAAAATAAGTAACGTTCGAAAAACTTGTGCAGCAGTAAAAACGTGCGCAATTATTCTTCCTAATTTCACCAATTTCACTAACTTCTTCTTCAAGTGGACTCGGCCGAGAAAGATCGGTCAGAGCGTGCTCACCTGTCACATGGCCCCGTTCTTCTCCTCCTCGCGCACGCACTGTTCGAGCCCGAAGGCGCGCCAGAACAACGCTCTTCGTCTCTTGCGCTTACCGTTCCAGTGGCCGAGTTGTGTTTGGGCAGAATGCTGTGGAAGGGCGCGTCGTGCCACTGCGACAGCAGTAGTAGGGTGAACTGCGTTTCGAGCCGGCTTTTTGGCTGATCACGGAGCGCGGACACGGCCGCGTACTTGACACAGGTGAGAATCGGCGGTTTCCGCTCCACTAAACTGGCAGCGTCGCAGGAAACCCGCCTGGTGCTCGGGAGCGCATTCAAGGCCGTAGCGCCGGAAGACGCACACCTTTCATGCCTTTCTACCAAGAAAGATGGGCCTGCCAAAAGTTAAGTGCATACAACTTTAGGTTATTGTTCACTCGCATATTCGGTCTACTCTACAATTAAGCATGTCCGATGATTCAGGTGAAGGACGGTGCAGAGCGTACAGGAACCGGAGAACGACGCAGTTAGGTACCAAGTGCCCGAGAGGGAGGCCTTCGTTTAATCGCGAAACGGCCACGAGGGCGCCCTTCTGACAGAACCATCAGCCGATGCCTGGGAGTCGTGGTGCCCGAGTGCCACGCCCACCGACCGGCCGCGGCTGAGCTGTGTTCGTCGCACCTGGCATACACGGCCACTGCGACGTACTCGTTCAAGTTGTGAGCTCTGCATGGCACGCCAGAGCGCATGGGTTCGTATGGCCCAAAGCATATGCCAACCATAGCTTTTCTTCAATGGCACTTCAGCGTGCCATTGAAGTTGCATACATTTCACTATTGCATGCGCATTTCTTTTCGTATTGCAGTATAAGCTGAGGCTTTCAATTTCCTCTTCCTAACAGACTTTCAATAGATGACACTGTCGATAATTTGAAAACGTCATTTCCATCATTACTTATATTGCAAGTGATTACCGTTATCTTTTTCCTGAGTTAGAAATATGTGCATACCATTGCTGACGCAGGAAAACGTTAAACAACCATGACTTGTAGCACCAGTTGCAAAATCGTCCGTAACTTGTAATGAAATTAGCTGCTTCCTTGTGGAGTTTTTATTTGCAGTTATTTTTCTTACTACGTTTCTTTTGCGTTTAAAGAAAAGCATAACAAGAATGCAATTTTGAATGAAGTATTTTGCGAATTCCTCGGCAAATTATGAGTTAACACCTAAGGTTGACTCAGAGAAGATGACGCGGGAGGAGAAAAAACTATAACAAGATACATATAATTTCTGGTATTTTTACGTGCTAAAACCACGATAGGGTTATGAGGCACGTTGTGGTGGTGGTAATGGTGTGTGTGTGTGGGGGGGGGGGGGGGGGGGGAGGAGGAGGGGAGGAGGCTCTGGATTAAGTTCAATCACCTGGGGTTCTTTAACGTGCAACTAAATCTGAGTACATGAGTGTTTTTGCACTTTGCCCTCGTCGAAGTGCAGCCGTTGTGGCCGGGAATCGAGCCCGCAACCTTGAAATAAGCAGCGCAACATCCCACCTGCTGGGCGGGTGCCACGGAAGTAACAGTATCGCGTAAAGCCAACTGTATGTTATGCGGTCTCTGTAAAGTCTATGAAGAGAAACGCCTATGTTTGAATGAGGCCGTGCGCAACAGACACAGACTGTCAACTTAATTTTACAAGGCTGATGGCTTTCAGTAATATGTACTCACTAAACAAAATTTTGTACTGCATCGTGGAAAAAAAAAAAAGAAAGAAAGGCTCATAGTAGAGGTCTCGGAATTTATTCGCTAAATCGATGAATTTCTAGAGTTGCGTTATAAGAGCCAGCCACGGAACCTTAGAAATGCTGGTAGCCCGGGGGCAGCGGTAGTTTCATTGTGCATTCACAAGATTCTTTAGCGCCTCGAAGTCAGCTGTAATCGAATTGTGCCATCAGCTGCTGCTCTTCCTCGTTATTGCATTTCAACGAATCACTAGTCAGCGTCGTCTAATGTAGGTAATCCGTCACCAAAAAAAGAAAAAAAAAGGCACGCAAATTAAATGAATGCGTGCGTTGGTATTGCTACTAAAGGAACGGGAGCTAGAACATATTTAGTTACTACCGGCAACATTTAAATCTCCCTATGAAAAGCGGCTGAACAGAAGCCTCATGTTCGGGCCATCGTTTGGACAAGGGGGGGGGGGGGGGGGGTCTTGTCAGTATTTTACCTTTTCAGAGTTTATACCGTGCGTAGCTCACTCACCTCCCAGGAGCTGAGTATGTTTGGGCTTCGTTCTTAGAAATGCAGATGGCCCCTGACGAAGACAAGTCTCTTTGTAGAAATTATGGCTCCTGCTTGAGACTTTCCGTTTTCGCCCTCTGTGAACGCAAGTTGTCTGACTTAATACTGAACCAGAAATCGTTCGCTAACTTAATACGTTCACAATGCGGTGTTACATAAGTTGCTAAAGCTTCGTCTTATAAAGGAGAAAAGATGGGAGCGGATAAATATTTTTTTCGCACTATTTACCGCACCGAATTGAGGTCTGTTAAAAAAAAAAAAAAACTAATCTAAATAGTAGCTATGGGAAGCAGATACGTTCTTTTTAAGCTGTTCATTTTTTAAAATAAAAATGTGCCCCATACATTGACCTAGTAGGGTGGGGGAGGCGCTGCAATGAACCTTTGCCCCCCCCCCCCCCCCCCCCCCTGATGGGAAACCCTGCGCACGCCTATGGGTATGAGAGTACGATTTTTGCAAGACCCTTGTAAGATTGTGATAAATTTATGTAAGATGCATCTGTTCCCTTTTGTTGCTATAACGGATGCGATATCAATTTTTCGTGCAGAGTTACGAACTTGTTTCTTTTGTTCTTTTTTATCTTAACCGATCTTTTGGAAATCTTTAAAAAATAAAGGCATCCGTGCCCCGAGTTAGAATTCTGCTTCCTCTTATAACGTCAAACCTTTCAGCGCAGCAAACAGCTGTCTGCAAAAAAAGCACCACGCAGCGCATATGGCAAGCAGGCTGTTAACCTAGCTTGCATACACACACGGCATCGTTACCACATAATTCCAGCTTGCACGGCTGGAGCGGGGAGGCCTTGGAAGCATGTTCGTGTCAAGTGGGAAAATGCCTGAAATCGTCGTCCCCGAGCATCGTTGACACCACACTACTGTTCCTTGCACTCCGACAACCAGCCCCATCTACGATGCCATCACAGCAAAGCGCCTTGGAAAGCACCCAGATCGAATTGTAGAGCGGCATAAAGCGTGCAGAATAAAGTATAAGCACTGCGTAGATCGCCAAACAAAAATATCAAAACCAATCGCGGTACCGGCGAAGATGTTGGGCGTGCTCCTTGTCTGTGTGTGTGTGTGTCTCTCTCTCTTCATATACAACCATGTTTACAACGCAGACATTTTTTTTTTTCCTGTGTGTCTCGGTTGCCAACATCTTTATTTGATTCCGCTAAATAAAGCTAGAGCGTGCAGGTAATTAATGCGCCCGTATGTGGCGCTGCAAGGCTCGTGGTTAAAATGTCGGCGCGCGAATCCAGCTGACCAAGAGCTCGTGCGGAACGTGGAACATTCGAAGCCTATATAAGGCAGGGACGCACGTCATCGCTAGGGGCTGAGAACGAAGCGTTCGAATTGCCATGCATCCAACGGACGTTCCGAAGAAGGGTCAGGGCTCTTCTCCGAAGAAGGCACAAATCCCTTCTCCGAGGAAAGCACAGGTCTCTTCTCCCAAGAAGGCGCAGCTCTCTTCTGCCTCCAAGGACCAGCCTCTGCTCACGCTACGATTTCCCAAGAAATTGTGGAAGATCGTCAATGATTGCAAATCGGGTGCCATTTCCTGGTCCAAGGACGGCACGGCCATAGCGATTGACTACGCGAAGTTCCAGATTGACTACCTGGACAATCGCCTCGACATCTTCAAGACTAAAAACATCACGAGTTTTATCAGACAGCTCAATTTGTACGGATTTCGGAAGGTCAGTCCTCACTACAGGGTCGCCGTGAACAACGAGAGCCCCGATCTGCACATTTTCCGGAACGACTCGTTTGTGAGAGGGCGGCCAGATCTCCTGGAGGAAGTGACTCGCAAGACTGGGACACTGCGGTCCAAGGCACACAAGTACCATGGTTGCTTGCACAAGGCACCCTTCCAACAATTCTACAGCGGTATCATGCAATACCAGGTGAGTGCTGCCTCGTTCCTGTGTCAGCAACGGATGTCGGGTGCATGCATGTCGCACGGTGGCATCATGCCCACACTGCTACTGTGCTCAGGCGCTCGGCGGGTCGCCGGCTAAGCCTTGCGAGTGATTTTTTCTTTAAAGCAGAGGGGGGGGGGGGGGGTATGGTTAAGGTTTGCCGCGTGTCGTAGATAGAAAAAACGCCAGGGCTGCGCGGAAAGCGTAACACAGTCGCAGCGAAAGCTGGAAGATCGGCATATCTAGAGCCCGTTATAAACTCTCTTGGGGCTACAAATACAAGTACACTAGCAAGGTACCCACTAGGCCACAAATAACTTTTGTGAAGTTGGGAAGCACCCACTTCGCCATTATTCATCATTCTCTGGAGAAGCGAGGTACCATATGTAAGGCATTATGTGTACTTTGTTGATGCGACGGCTGATGACAAAGAATTATGGCCGAGCCCCTTGTAATGGGTTGGAAGCTTTAAACGACCCACTAGTCACGTAATTCGCATTGTGTGACACCCGGTCGTTATTTCACTCTCCCGCCACTCTATATAACATACGTTAACGTGTGAGAGAGAGAGAGGGAAATAACTATTGAGACCCTGAGGAAATGGATCATGGGGGCCTTATGGGCTCCCCTTGGCAAGCAATAGAAGTACACTTGCGAGAAACCCACTACGCTATAAATTATAATTTTTGTGAAGTAGGGAAGCAGCCACTGTGCCATTTTTTTGTCATTCTGCGGAGAACCGGTACCCGATAAACACCTGTAAGGCATCATGTGCACTTTGTTGATGCTGTGGCTGATGACGATGAAGAATTACGGCAGAGCCCTTTGTAATGGGTTGGAAGCATTCAAAAACCCACTCGTTGCGCCATTCGTAATGTGTGGTTACAGAATTCGCGTTGTGTGACGCCTGGTTGTTATTTTACTCTTCTACCACGCTACATTACATATGTTAATGTGGTTCCTTCCCGACGTGAAGCCTGTGTGGGGTCTTTTTGCAAAGCAGTTTCAAGCACCGGCATGGCTCAGAGGTAGAATACTGGGCTCCCACGAAGGCGGCCCAGGTTCAAACCTGGTTCCATCCTGGATATTTTTTCGTTTTTTTAAGATGCGAAGCAGCTTTTGCTCGGGCTGTGTCCGTCGTCGGTGGTGCCGTCTGCGCTCCGCTGCGCATGCGCCTACTCTCTCTCCCACTCTCCTCCTTTGCGCAGGTGTTCGGTCGCCTTCTCTCCTCTCCTGCCCCGCGCTGCAGCCGCGGCGCAGCCTCTCCTCCCACGTGATGCAGTCGCGCCGCAGCCAAATACAGCCTGTAACCCACTCTCTCCTCTCCCTCCCCCATTTCATGTGTATATAAGTGCGTGCGCTCGGTCGGATTCCGTTATTCTCGCTTCGCTCCCGTTCAGATGAGTTGTAACGTCAACGTCCGCGCTACTCGTTAACTCGGCGCTAACGGAAAGCAACGCACAAATAAAACGTAATGATAACACAAACACTAAATACAAACCTCGCACACTAACGGAAACGCCGAGTGAACGTGACAGAAACTTGGTGTGCGCCCCCAATGCTGCTTCGCATCCCCTCATGGTTTCCTTGAGTGGAAGATGGTGTAATTTTTTCGCATTCTGCGCGATAGCGGTTACGGACACCGGCGGCGGCGGCCGACAACTCGGCGCCAGAAACGGCCCTTGTTGTGATCTCATAACGGCTTTCGCTTTAATTGTCATGAGGGGCACGCGCTCTCTTCATCCTCATCTTCTGCTTCGCTCCCAGAACACGTGCGCCGATTTGTTCCGCGTGGGATGCAATAACTGATAGGTGAGATAACGAGTACAGAGAGAGAAAAAGAGAAATTCTTGACGAGACGAGATTCGAACCCGCGTACCCACGATCTAAAGGCGAGCGTCGTAACTATGAACGCATGCTAGCAGACATAGCATAGCCTTGTATAGTATAGTATAGCAAGGGGGTGGGAAAGGGAATTGAGGGTGAGGATAGATGCAAGGGTGAGGAGGGAAAAGGAGGAGGGGAGAGAGCAAAAGCATAGCATAGGAAGAGAAAGAAAAAAATACGGAA
This sequence comes from Rhipicephalus sanguineus, assembly GCF_013339695.2. Taxonomy (NCBI): domain Eukaryota; kingdom Metazoa; phylum Arthropoda; class Arachnida; order Ixodida; family Ixodidae; genus Rhipicephalus; species Rhipicephalus sanguineus. The sequence goes on along the minus strand of NC_051176.1, from coordinate 216,810,202 downwards.
AGAGAATCAAAGAGAGAGAAGACAAGACAAAAAAGAAAAAGAAAGCAAACATAGTACTGTATAGCAAGGTGTGGGAAATAGGTGAGGGGGTAAAAGACTAGCCAAGCCAGGACCAGCTAGCTGCCCACCAGCTCTGCTGTAACCCAGCCTTGCGCGTCTTATTAAGCGGTTTATTAAGCTTAAAGGGACACTAATGAGCAAAGCGATTTTTCTCGCATTAGTAAAGTAGTCTTCCACGATACCAAAAACACCACGCTTGCTGCGAGAAGACGCTTAATAAGCGAGAAAACGCGCAAAAAGAAAATACAGGTGGCGACGCCACCTTTGAATTCCCGCACCACTTGCCGTGATGTCACATATTTTTGACGGCGCCTGCTTGGGCCTACGTAGTTCCTAATCGGTTCAATCGAAGTACATTGTCCTCTGAGGGGGCCAGAGAATTGACATAACGAGTTTGTGGAAATTTCGTCCAGCCAGTGGCGCCAAAATGCGTTAAATGCTCTTTGAAACCTTTTACTTCACGAATTACAAAGTTCGGCGCGAAATTTAAAAATGAGACTTTGAACTTGGTTTTCTCCTCTAACAATAAACCTATGGTGGTGAAATAAACTACAGAAGAGTTTTCCGAGCACACTTTATCAATCTAAACCAATTCATTGTTTCTCTTTAGTGTCCCTTTAAGCTCCAGCCGTGCCGAATGTAGTCCGGCGATTCAGGCAGATTGCAAGACAGTGGAGGCAAAGCATAGCCATGTATAGTATAGCAAGGGGTGCGAAAGGGAAGTGAAAGTGACGAGTGTTGAGGGTGAGTGAATAGGTAAAAAGACAGCGAGGGAAAGGGAGAAAGAGGGTGAGGGTAAAGCACAGTAAATCAATGGAGCGACAAGGCAAGGAATGAGTGAGGCGAGGGAGAGCAGGAACATTGCTATGCTTTGATCCTGCTTTGCTAAACCGAGCTCTTCTTTGCCTAGCTTCGCACAACTTTGCTGAGGCTTCCCCTCAGTTGCGCTGGTCATTGGTGTTTGCGATAGCAAAGCCACGTGGCTTTGCTATCGCAAACAAAAAAAAAAGTTAGGCGTACGCCTAATTTTTTTTTCTTACTTTCAAATTTATTTGCTTCGCCCGAGCAAACGCTTTTGAAAACTTGTGGAGTGTTTCTCACGGGCACGTTGTACGCATCGCTTTGTGTTCGCTCTCCGTGAACAGGCTTATAAATATATGGAGCTGGAGGTGCTGGGCAAATTATGCACAGTAAGTTTGAGCTTGGGTAAGCTTTGACCTCCGGCCCTCGGCTCTTTGATTATTTAGGCCTGGTTTCGTAATATCGCTAACATTTAGGGGAAAACTTCGATATTGTTAGCGTGCGTTAGCCTCCTGCTGCTGATGTGTTTAACACGTGTTTTCAGAACTAATCGCGACTTCCTGTGACTTCCACTTTTGTTGTAGCACAGCCAAAAACAAGGACGACCAGGAAAAGGCACATTTCAGTGTTGTGTGTTGTCAAATGTGCTTTTGCTTGTTGGTATTTATTTTTGGCTGTGCTAAAACAAAATAGATTATGCCATAGCCACAAGCCTATTAAGCTACCCTTAAGCCCCGTTCACACTGAAGGATTTCCGGTGGGCGACGAGATCGGCTGACTCGTCACGCGACAGAAGAAATGCAGCGTCATTCCACCATGTTATGGTGCATGATCAGCGAAGCTGCACCTTCTCGGGAAGGGGGGGGGGGGGGCATGCAAAACGTGTCACAACACACAAAGCGTTTGCCTAGCGTAACCTGGCTTCTCGCCTGCGCAGGGCGTCACGGGCACGCTTCGCCTCCGTGTACGTCTTCGTCGTCCAGTCTGGCTTGTCGCATGCACTTGGCGTTTCAATTCAAGTACGGTCTAAATCGGCACTGGCCGCACGTCGCCACTGTCGACGTGTGGATGCTAAAACCCCTTGAGCTAGGAAAGTAGCGAAACGCTTTGATCTATGCCGCGACATCCTCAGCCGCGCCGCCGACCTCCTCTCTTTACCCGCCACGGTGCTCGACCGCTGACCCGAACGTAGGTCGCGGGACCGAATCCCGGCCGCGGCGGCCGCATTTTCGATGGAGGCGAAGATGCTTGAGGCCCGGGTATACTTAGATTTAAGTGTACGTTAAAGAACCCCAGGTGCTCGAAATTTCCGGAGCCCTCCATTACGGCGTCCCTCATAAGCGTATCTTGGTTTTGGGACTTTCAAGCCCAACAATTATTATTACTACTATTATGAACTCCTGTCTCTGCTCTCCTCTCTTTGCGCTCCACTCCTTCGCCACGCCGGCGCCTCCATGACGCTGATTGGCTGCGGCGCGCGAAAGCGCCCTGTCAGGTGACCCCGACGTCGCGAAAACGTCATAAAACTTGTTTTCGCTATACCGCATTTACTCGAATCTAGGTCGGCCCCGATTCTAAGCCGATCCCCGAAATTCGCAAAGCCAGAAACAAAAAAAAACCTAATCATTGTACTCGAATCTAAGCCGACCCCCCCCCCCCCTCACACACACACTTTCGCACATTGTTTTTTTCGAAAAAAAAAAAGAACATCGGCTTAGATTCGAATAAATACGGTATTTTTACTTTCTTTCCGGTCGCCATGAACCTTCCAGTTGGTCGCGCTGCCGCTGCTACCGCTACCACGGCCGGTCTATACTCCATCTCACTAACTACCGTTCAGCACTACCGAGGCTAGGGGTGTAAGCAAGCCAGCCACTTGCGCAGCAAAGCATAATTCCAGATATAATTGCCTTACAATTGGCATGGTTGAGGCATTTGGTACATTTGGGCATTTGGCAGGGTTAAGGTACATTTCACGTGAAAAGTGACGCCCGGAGAGTGAACTTGAAAGGGGAGTGCAGGCTCCTGGCATGACGGCGGCGGCTCACGTCTTCCGTGTGCACGAGGCAGGGGCGTAGCCAAGGGGGGGGGGGGGGGGGGGGGGCTTCAAACCCCCCCCCCCCCCGAAATTTTTCAGTTTTGCTTGCGTATATAGGCACGCACACATACAAACGCACGCACGAGCATACATAAAGTATGGTTGAACCCCCCCCCCCCCGAAAAAAATTTCTGGCTACGCCCCTGGCACGAGGGATGCGTTCTCTCATTCTGGCCTGCATGGCGCGTGGGAGGGGACGTATATGTTCTCATTAACTATCGGTGGACGGCACGGTGTGTAGAGAGGTGTAAAGATGGCCTCATTTTGCAGGTTAAGCGCTGCTTCCTATATAGTGTCAAGCCATTTGACCATCTTGGTCAAACAGTTTGTCGAACGCGTCGCTGAGATCCCCCCAAGTGTAAGAAAAACACCGCGTGTGTGATCCGCAGATAGCCGAACGGAGACTCTCAGAACAGCGGTGAAGATGGAACGCGGTGAAGTGCATATCGTGCCGCCGCGTCTGAAAACAAGGCACCGCTGTGTCAACTTACCTATCCGAATTGCTAAGGGGTACGTATGACTATGACAAGGGCGCGGGGTAAACCAAACCACGCAGAGACTATATATATATATATATATATATATATATATATATATATATATATATATATATATATATATATATATATATATATATATATATATATATATATATTACTATCCTTCAATCGGTTTTCGGCCCCTTAATGATTGACAACCTCAACGAAGTATTCTTGCTTAGTCCATAATTGTTAAAATTATGGGCGCTTTGTCCGCGACTGTTAAAACACAGACGATATGTTGAAGAGAAACACGACGCGCGATGTTCGTCGGTGCATCTATGCTTGAATTTTACCGGCACTTCAAAGCGTATTGAGAAAATGCACCAGTTCCTCGTCGTGGAAGCGTAGATAACGTCTAGTCGATTTTCTAATTGTTTCTCGTGCGTGCTTTTTAATGCAGCCCTTTTCGGGAGCCTTCAAGGACCAAGCCCCACGTTCCGGACAAGGGTGCTGCGACATATGCGCCGTCAGCAACGGGGGGACTTGCACCGAATTGTCTGAAGTAACGTGGTTTTCCTTCTATCGCTTATCACTCAAACAAGATCGGTTATTGCGAAGGCATAGCGACTAAATTATGGTACGAAGGGCAAAAATCAGGATATGGTTCATTCCTTCCTCGGTATAGCCACCGAGATTAATTACTTCACCGGTTGTTGCTCTTATATATATATATATATATATATATATATACACACCTATCTGTAAACCAAGCTTCTCATATATCTTCTCAGTGATAACCGTGATTATCGTGCTCACGAAGACGTTGCCTCATACATATATGCCATTAAGAGTTTACTAATAATAACACGTGCCTTCTGTCTGTTTTCCTGTCTCTCTTTTTTAATTATAACATTGGTAATGACCTGCAACCTTTTGGAATATATGTGTGGATACCGCTTTCACGTTATGTGCGCGGACGCAAGTAAGGCAGCGAAAGTGTCGTTTTCTAGGCTTGCAAGATTCAATCAATCAATCAATCAATCAATCAATACTTTATTAACGTGCGCAGGAATGACCGTAAGTGTTTTTTGTGCTGGCGCACGCAATAAAAAAAATTACTAACCATAAACACTAAAATAAGGCCAGTCTGCAAGAGAATACACAAAAAAGAGCAACAATGTAAAAATAAAAAGTTGGGAGAAAACGGCAAAAATACGATAACACAGCACGAGACATATAGGAGGACAATGATGAATAATATCGCAGCTATGTAAACACACCGCAATACTCGGAGAAACAACGACTATGGAAAACATCGAGATCAAGAAAATTTGTCATTACCATGACTGCGTATACAAGGTGCCCCAGCTAAGTTTAGCCACAGTTTTAAAATATGCCGACGTATTCTATGACGACGCGACCAAATGCATGTTGCTGGCTGTTGCATGAAGTAAGTCACACTATTTTTTGTGTTCTGCTTAATTAGGTAAGTCTGAATAACCAACTTTTGAAGCTACGAAGCTGGGCGAAAAATTCCAATTAGAAAGTAAAGTTGTAGATAGTTTTGCAAAGCATCCGGTCGCAGGTTCGGTCCCTGCCGGCGGCAAGTTCTCTTTTCGTCAACTTTACTTTCTTCACATTTATATCCTAATTACAACAAATAACATCCGCTATGCTTTCCTTGACATTACTCTCTGTTAGTTTGGGGAATCGGCTCCTCAGGACAATTAATAAATAAAGTTCATTGACTGACTGACTGTCTCATTAAAGTTGTGTCTAACAAAGAAAAACGAGCCCTTAAAACAAATCTTTCCTTCTTCTATCCATGGTCACCCATAAGCTATCTACTACTCGACCTACTTGCTGACGCCTCCACCTCTTTCAGTCGTCGTTCTCCCATTTTGAGGAGGCAAAAAAAATGTCTTTTACGCATGATGATGATGATAATTATCTTTATTAGCATCCCCTTTGTAACGACGCGGCGACTACTAGTCAGGTAGCCTGTTTTCATTATTCTAAACTTTATTGCGATAGCAATTACATGGACACTCGAGGCGCTTTTTTGCCGTTGCCGTCATGTACCGTATAACATCGCCCCGCGCGTCTTATGATCTATGTGCGAGTAAAAGCTTGCGAAGGCTGCAGACGGGCGCGGCTCCACTGGCCTGCTCCGTCGCGCGAAGGAGCATGACAGGGTGTCAGAGAGGGGCTGCGTCGCATGGGCAGCAACTGCGAACTTCGATCAAAAGGGCGCCGTCGCGCGCGCTACCTCGACAGACATCAGTAGGCGGCTCATAGCTTTGTACTTGCTGTGCTCTCACCGCTTGTTTCGCATTGAGGGGACAGCCAGCACGAAAGCCGCTTCGCTCGCCGGCGCGACCGTATTCCCCTACGCGAGCGTTTTGTTGAGTTACGCCAGATCGGATCCTAAAGGAGCTAGCTGCTGCCTCACTTCGCATAGCGCTGCAGTTTGTTGCTATCGAATTTATTGCTTCGCCCATGCACCGAAAGTGTGAGTTTTTCTTTTTACAGTAGCGTGTTTTACTCATTGCACTCAAGCGTACTATGCCTTTTTTAATGATTTGATTTTCGCTATTTCTTGAAACAAGTCTTCTTTTCCGTGATGTGCCTAGAAATACTCCGGCTCTATCAATCTCTTCCCTTTAAACGCGTCTCTTGCTTATATCAACCGCCGTTAATACTTTTTTCTATACATACATACAAAAGCCTCCTTACTCAATGTAATTTTGAACTAAAGATTTCAGCAAGTGATACGAACTCACTGCTGCATTGTATTGAGTTATATGGCTCGTATCAGCAAACCAAACGTTTGATCATTCTCGCAGAGAAGTCACTGACATGAAACCACCAGCTCATTTATTCTTGAAGTGCACATGCTTTCTACCAGTAAGCCTAGGTCATTGCCGTAGCCAGGGCGAATGAAGCACCCCCCCCCCCCCCCGGCATTTCGTGCGCCATTTGTATGCGTGTGTGTTAATTTGTTGCGTGCGCAACCACGCACCACCATCTCGAAATCAAATCCTGGCTGCGCCCTTGCAGAAAAGTTTAAACGACGCACTGCGTAATCCTCTAGTCCAAATGTCTATGCAGGGACGCCCGCAGTCTCGCAACAAGGTGCCGCGTCACAAACACGACGAGGAGATGGCCAGCCTGGAGAGGTCATCATTCGCTCACGAGACTTCACTAAGCGCTGAACTACTGCAGCGTTGTATGGACAATACTTGTCATTGTAGTCGTATCAAGTGGGAGCGCACGTCCTTGTACTCACAAGACTCCACCAGTGACACGACTACCAGCGATGACGATTGCACAGCCAACGGCGTCCATCAGGAAGGTTTTGATGGCGACAATCACACATGTGCCCAACCTCTGCCGCCTCCAACCCCTGCCTCCACTCCGCCACGAGCAGGCTCCACAGCGGTGACCTGGACGCTAGAGTACTTTCCGGTGCCGCCGCCGCCACCACCACCACCGCCGCCGCGGCGGCGTCGTGCGCACGCTCTCATCCACGCTGATGCTACCAAGAAGCCCAATGGCGACATAAAAGCCCTGCTTGACCCCAACGAGTCACCCAAGGTAGTGCTGCGCCACCCAGGCCGTGATGCTGAGCGCATCCACACACCACCGATCGAGGATTCATTCCTGCTTAATGACCACGTCCGCGAGGCTGAAACACCAAACAACGGCAGCCTCTGCTACGTCTTCACAACCGAGGACGTGACCATTGACGTGGTCGAGGCGGCCGCAGCGTACATCCCCAGCCCTGCTGAAGCGGCAGCGGCTGCTGAAGCGGCAGCGACCGCAGCGGCTGCTGCTGCAGCTGCTGCGACTGCTGCGGCAGCTGCCGCAGCACGGCTTCAGAATTCTATTGTTTGCCAAATGGGAGGAGCTGAGGTCCACTTCCCCAGCACTCTTCAAGACGAGCACCGGCATGACCAGTGCCTGCTACTGCCTGTAACATTGCCATCTAACTTCTCTTTCGCAAGTGCTTGGTAAAAAACTAACATTGCATGCAACCTCTTCTGCCACAGCTCCGGGTATTTTCCTATTCCTATTTTTTCTGGTTCGGTTGCTTACATTTTTACAAACATTTTACTTGGCCTTACTGTTGTGTGCTTTTGTAAACGCAGTTCAGTGTACACAGTTTGGGCAGCAAGTAACTATTATAACCACTAACATATGACATCATGATTACCTTGACGTGATTTTTATACTAACTCCTATACATTGGGTTTCCGTATTATATTTATGTGCTCACAAATTTTTACTAGATGTGTCTCTACTTTTGTTCATGCATGCTGATAACAAGTGGCAATGTTTTCTTCGAACGTGTGTACTCCTTGTGGCAATAAAGGTTGTGACCTGGGGCAAGAGTTGTGTGTTTTCTTGGTCACCACAACAACTTGGAGACACCGGTGGTTTCGTAAAGTAGGCGTCCGTGACCACGGAGACGCTTCTGCGCACCTGTCCGTACTTATCTATTTCTTTCTTAAACCCTAAATAAACACAAAGAACTATTTCGCTTGTGTGCGAGAAGAAGCGTCGTAGTGGCTGCCCCCTAGTTTCACGCTGTACAGTGTGTGTGTGTGTGTGTGTGTGGGTGGGTGGGGGGAAGGGGGATTGCGGGTTTCTTAGGTACAGCGCGAAATAGTCAGATAAACACGAAACATCACACGCAAAGAATAAGCCCAATCGTGTATTTCAGAGGATTTGCCGTTTTTCCCGACCAAATTCTGCTGCGGCGCGCTTTTTTTTTTTCGAAGTTTGTCACGTGAAGTTCCGGTCTTACGTAACACAGCGGCGGCATTTCCTGCGCGCCCGCCGCGCAGTTTCGATATCGCCTCAATCAGGGCCTTCAATTTCGATTATTAATATCTCAAATTAAGTGTTTTCTGGGATTTTCAAAAAAAAAAAATGAGTAAGCCATAAATTGTCACGTCCTACAACTTTTCCAGAAACAAACTCCCTCATTTAATAGATAGATAGATAGATAGACAGAGAGACAGACAGACAGACAGACAGACAGATAGATAGACAGACAGACAGACAGACAGACAGACAGACAGATAGATAGATAGATAGATAGATAGATAGATAGATAGATAGATAGATAGATAGATAGATAGATAGATAGATAGATAGATAGATAGATAGATAGATAGATAGATAGATAGATAGATAGATAGATAGATAGTGTAGGACCGCCGTCAAAACCGGACGCACGGTTCTTTTTTTTTTTTTTACTTGGTGCGGCCAACAGGCCACGCCGGTGGGGGTGCTTCGAAACGCCTGTGCATCGCCCCGAAAGGTACTTAGACTCCGGAGATGGGTGAGCCCATCGGGTTCTTTGTCGCGCTCGGGACAAAGGAGCCCGGCCTAACTCGCGGGCGGCCGCAGGAAGGGTTGGAAACGCTGTCGTAATGACCTCCCTGATTGCTCAGCGATGCCTTTCGGCGGCGCATGAATGGGCCGCCTCCGGGCCCGCCGTTTGCCGTTCGCGCGCTTCGCGGGCGCCACCCAAGGAGGTACGGGACCAAGCGGCCTGCTTTTTGTGCATCGCGCGGTCGCCGGAGGCATTCGTCATGTGTGGCGTGCATCAGGTGTCTCTAACAGCGGACAGACCCTTAACGCTCGAATGCGTGAACGACGAGGAGCGGGCCCACGTCGTGGGGCATCGGACGCTCGGTCGGCACCTTTGACAATTGTTTGCGCGCTGACCTCCCTTCGGCGTGGTATCCATTTCCGCACTTTGCTTTGCAGTGTGGTTCGGCAAATTCGTGGGGGCGGGAGCAGGAAAACGAGCTTATAAGTGGGGCCACGTGCGACGTTTTGCGCGGAGGGGGAAGCAGCGAAGTGGCCCGAGGGTGGTCGGGGCACCCACAAGACAGGCGGTCTGCCGTCCCTTCAGCAGGGTGTTTGACATGCCACCAGGGACGTTATCCTTAACGACGTTTTTCTTTTCTTATCTCTGCGCGCGTGCACTTAGCTCTAGACACGTGTAGCGTCAGCTGAGCCTGCCCTGGCCACAATAACTTCAGTTTACTTTGTTTTTATTTGCCTCTTGTTTGTGTGTTGCTTGGGGTGAGGAGCATGAGCCCGCATAGGTGTAAGGAGGCGGTGACCTTGTCGCGAGTTTGTTGATTTGCTGCATGCACCGCCCAATTACACGGCAAACAGGCGGCTATTCGCCGGTAGTAATGTAAAGGCGGAGCATCAGCGTAATAAAAAGCGACCCCGGTGTTCCGTCTGGCGTTCTGAACCGGGCTTAAGGTGTTAGGCACCGTCGGCTCTGCCGAATCTCGCAGGGTCGCCCTACAGACGGTTCATTTCCAGTGTTTGTTTTTATTAATTTCTTTGTAACATTTATGCCTGTAATTCTTCTGTAAGTCTGTAAATATAAGTTGTTTTGATTTTCCTCTAAACTTCTCCAGCGTATTTCATTCTTCAAGCGACCAGCGAATCCAACGTTAATTCCTCCCACTTCGTTTATACCACCTTGGGTGGTGCGTCTCGGGCGCCGAGTGTGGAGCGTTGTTTTCTATCTCTAAACTTAATTTCACCTCCCACTTCGTTTATATCACCTCGGGTGGTGCGTCTCGGGCACCGAGTGTGGAGTGTGGTTTCCCATCATCAAAAGAACCTGAACTTTACTGATAGATACGCTCAAAGTCACAGAAGTTCGCTAAAAAATGCTTCGCATTTAAAAGTTAATTAACGAGCGTTTGTTAATTAACCACTCTGATATAACTTTCTGTGCTGCACAATACTTCCGCCTCGATGCAGAGTTCGTGGGCGAAGACGACAGGTGCCCGACTGTCACAGCATTTTTATTAAAAAATCTATATTGACTAAAAAAACACCCTGTATAACGACAAGCATGCACACTGAATTCGAAAAAAGCGAGCAGTTTGTATGGCCTTAATTATTGTCGTCGTCCTATGTCCGCTGCAGGGCAAAGGCCCTCTCCCAATGATCTCGAACCCACCTTGTGTTGCGCAAGCCCATTCCACTTAATTTATGCCCGAGAATTTCTAGATTTCGTAGCTCCACCTAACCGTTTGTCGACCTCGACCGCGCTTCCCATCTCTCGGTTGCACATTCCGTCGTTCTAACTGATCATCTGTGCTAATGACGTGACCTGCGCCCCAGGTTCATTTCTTCCTCTTTTACACCAACCAGGATATCGGCTACCACCCGTTCTCTGATCCACTCTGCCGTCTTCCTATCTCTTAGCGTCACTCCTGGCTCGTTTTTTTTTTTTTTTTTTTTTTTTTTTTTGCTAGGCACAACTACTAAACCAGCAAACAGTTAAGCCAAGGAAAGCACAAGGGACATTATTTGTTCTAGTTCCTTTTTAACTGCAGTGTAAAGATTTTGACCTAAACTGGAAATAATTAAAGTGGACGAACAATCACTCTTTCCGTCGGTGGGATCTGCACCCACAACCTTCGATTTACGCGTCCGATGCATCGGACGAAGGTTGCGGATTCAGGCCCCATCGACGAAAAGGGCGATTATTCGTCCGCTTTAATTATTTCCAATTTAGGTCAACATCATTACACTACAATTAAAGAAGAGCTACAACAAATAATGTCCCCTGTGCCTTCTTTGGCTTAATGGTTTGTTGGTTTCATTAGTGTTACTCCTATCGCTTTTTGTTCCATAGCACGATGTGTGAATCTTCTCTAGTTTCCTTTTTTTTTGTACTCCAAGTTTATGCCCCGCATGTTAGAACTGGCAAAATTAAATGGTTGCACACTTTCCGCTTTAGTAACAGCGATAAGTTACCCATCACGATTTGAGAATGTCTTCGGTAAATCTCCTTTACATGATTAGTCTAGATATACATACCCCTTTACAGATTCTGTGGTCCGGTTGTATATCATGAACACTCGTTCTCTCGCCAGACAAGCTAGCATTATCTTTGTATTCTGCATATTAATCTTCAACATACTTGACGATCCCGGCCGTGTGCCGGTCGCATTTTCGATGGAGGCAAGAAAGCTAGGGGCCCGTGAGCTGTGCGAAGTCAGTGCATGTTAAAGAACCCCAGGTGGTCGATATTTCTAGAGCCACCACTGCGTGCCTCGCAATCATATGTGGTTTTGGCATGTAAAACCCCCAAAATTTAAAAAAAGCCTTAATTTAACGCTTTCTCGGTTTATGTCCTCAACCTTTTTTTTTTTGCGATTCGTTGTCAACATTGCCGAAGAGCACGATGTCACCTGCAACCATAAGTCGTTGAGATATATTCTCCGTTAATATTTATTCATATTATTTCTAATCTAGTTGTTTAAAGACTACTTCTAAGCATGCAGAGTGAATAACAACGGAGAGATTGTATTTCCTAGTCGGACACCTTTCTCGATTGGAATTTTCCTGTTTTTCTTAAAGAGGAGCAGGGTAGCTGTGGAATCTCTGTAGATGTTGGCTATGGTATTTATGTATGGTTCAAGTATTCCTTGCCGATGAAATGCCTAGAGTAGCTAGCCGCTTTGAAATACATGCAGGTTTAATGAGACTACAGAATTACGAAAAAATGCTCAGAATCGAGAACTTGACCAACAAAAACACAATAAGCGTAATAATGAGTCGTTCCACGCCAAACATCCAAACCATGTTGACGACCATCGAAGTGTATTAGAAAAAAATCGTGCTCATTTATTGCACTGAAAACAGTTAATTGCCCGAATATTTTGGCAAGAAAAAAAAAATGTTTCCGTCACGTGGGAGCCTTCCAAATTTCTCAGAATGTCGTCTGATTGTTGTTTGTCAAAAAATTTATTCGTAAAGTATCGTTTCTCGTTTCAATACCAAACTTGGTTTACATATTAAGCAAAGGCGTTTGTGTAAGGCGTTCGAAGCTCAGTACTATTACTGCAATTTTTCACCATATACACCTCCAGAAATTCCGCCAAAATGTTCTATGTTTGCATTTTTTCCCATTGTAATACTGCACTGTGTATGAATATAACTTGCTAGTGAGAATACTGAAATCTAGAACTGCTGGATAGAAATTATCCAATATTAACATAACGTATGCAGTGGCTGTTATTATAGTGCAAAAATTTGTGTATTACCTAAGAGAAAAAAATCATCACCACACAATTTGGTCTCTGCATTATTTTAATGTGAAACATGCGCCCTTTAGTGTCCTGCTACTGTACATCCAGCTCTCCAGCATTCAGCTTTCCAGTGTGAAACTTAGGCTCACCCTAGTCCAAGTCTCTGCCCTGTACGTTAGAACTGATAGAATGCAATGCTTATACAGTTTTTGCGTCATGGACAGAGGTAAATTGCCTGTCATGATTTGGGAATGCCTGCCACATGTGCTCTAGCCGATCTGCATTGGGGTAGAATATTAGCTGCTTCAAACTAGTAAGAAGTCTGGAGCAATAATGCATTGACACTGCATATATTTACAATTCATTACTTGCTCACACATATATAATTAAAATACTTTTCATGATCAGTGTTCTTAACGTGTCAGAAGGCACCCGTTGACAACTTGGAGCAGGTGCGAATTCTCTAGAGCAGCAGCGACTCGCTCTTTGTCATCCAACTGCTTGTTGACTGCAAGAAATGTACCAAATACGCACTGTCGATCATGCAGCAATGGCACATATAATATGCAATGCATGCACTGGGCGAAATGGCATTAGTACAATATCCATATAAGTGGCTGCCATAAGGCCCTCTGTTAGTGTTTCACTATAAAATTAACCATAGACGGCTGCCACAGAGCCAGTAACTCTCCAACTTAGTGTGAACTTGTAGGAAGCTTGAGAAAGATACGCAAAGAAGCAACGTAAAAAAGAGCAAAAATGCAAAAAAGTGCATGAGAATGTAAACATTAGAGAAAAGAAGGCAATATGGCACAAAATGGCCTGACCTAACAAAAGGACCTATGTAAAGAGCTATTAACGTACATTTAGTTAGGCACTGGGACTATTTAAAAGCTATATACAGCTTTCACACAATATCTCGTGGTAGGCAAGCGTTATTGTAAGGGAGGCAAAAGGCAGTCCAGAACAATGGCAGATCATAGGAAGTCATCACTGCTAGGCACAGACAGCAATATAGGAATGTTCAATAGAAATACAAAGAAACCTGCACAGGGCACTTGGACTGTCATGTCATGTGGAAAGCCCTTTATGGGCCCTGGCAATGCCCTTTATGTTCACATCAGATTTGAAGCAGCAGTATTTATTAATGTGTAAGTTGGTACTAGTAGGTGTGCCTACATGATATTGGCATTATGGTAGACAAAGTGCTGGGCATGGGATGAAATTTGCATGTGTGGATTTTACGCATGGGTTGCCCACTACGGTGATGTGTCAGTCACAGCTGGGATGGTTGTCGGTGTTCTACAAAAGTAGCAAACTAGGCTGCAGTTGCAGGGAAGTTCAATTTTGAAGACCGCTAGTTATGTGGACATGAATTGTGAGACAATGAATAGAACATGGTCTAAGATGATGGCTGCGTTGTTATGTAATGGTGTATCCAGACGATGGACCGACCCGCGGGCGGCTGAGTCACGTGACAGTAGGAACGCGAGTGGCCCGTCCGCCTGCGAGATACACATGTGCAGTCCGAAACGGGAGGAATAAAGCCCGGGCCGAGTCCTGTTCCAACCGCAGACGATGCAGCGCGCGCGTCTCGAAAGAGAAACCGCAAGTTTGAAGAGCCGCCGGCGCACTCGGCTGCCGAAAAAAGAAGGAAAAAAACCTGTCTTGTTGACACCCCACTCCTCCGAGCACACGGCCCGCAGGCAAGGAGGGGGACGGACGGTTCGTGAAAATGTTTTCGGCATTGTTGGCCCTCCCGATCCGCGGCCCAGCTACGGACTCCCCCAACCGGAAGTGGAGGGTCACGTGACGGCGAGGCCGCGGGCCAAAAGAGCGGTTTGGCCCGTCGTCTGGATGCACCATAAGCAGCATTTTTGCTTAAAGTATTTGGGAAACCAGGAAATGGTTATAATGTATCTGAGGCCATTGATAGGACAGACAGATTAAAACTGCCTAAAACTGCCACAGGTGTCAATGGGCCTTCCTCAGAAAATATTTGTAGAGAGTATTATTGCATTGCGGCTGTTGTTTTGCTTGCCAGGTCCAACACAGCTGCCTCTACTTAGAGAACGGCCTATATGTAATGATGGTTAAAGGTGTCACAACACCAGAGTTAACTGGCAGCTGTGTATAGGCAAGAGGAAATGTTCTTTAAGGAGAGACTGCACAAGTGCCATCATGATGGTATGCATGTTGCCATTTCCAATTCTTTGCTATCCAGAAGCTTCAGAGGGGTAGCATCAAAGTTGCTATTCGTAGAGCTCTCCCCTTGCACAATCCATACTGTGCAATGTCTGTAGACAGTGTGCAGGGCTCATGCAGCAGGGCATCTTGCACAAAAGATGCAGCTGATATGAAAAGAAAGGTTGCAGGTTGGCCAAGTTCGAGTTAATGCTGCCTTTCTGGAGTCACAACAGATGGACTTAACGCATTGAGACACGACGTGCTTTAAGGAAGAATGCATCTGAGGAGAAAGTAGAAACTGTTCGAAAGGGAGGTGGAGGAGCCTGAGGTCTGCTGCAGCTGAGGTGGCAGAGTTCAAGAGGTAATTGTTGGTGTGCAGTGTCCTGGCTTTTATGGCATTGCAAGTTTACTTAGGGCCAGCACAGAATCCTGGAGCATGTTGTGAGGCTGTGGCACAGAAGATGGCACAATGTAGCATGAAGCATAACGTGGCTAGCATAATATGGTACTGGTGCTGCTGCAATGTGAAATTGAGTAGGTATAATCTAGCCTCTTTTTTTTTTTTTTTTTGCTTATGGAGAGATATCATCGGGATTCCTTCAAAAACTCTTGTAACAGTTTTGGCTTGATAAGGTGCATTGCAGTGTATTCAGGTGGGAGCACCATGCTGCCAACATGTGATGGATGAAGATTTCCAGATCAGTTGAACTATTTCCATTTACTTCAAACTTCCACGGAGTGGTATGGGCTTTGAGAAGATGGAAACAATGCCGAACAATGTTCCCATCTGGGAACAAGATGGGAACAATTGCAGCTATGTATTATTCCAGAGTCTGCCTAGTTCTCTATGAGGGCTTCACAACTTAAATTCCTTCCAAAGTACTATTGCACATGTGTGCCATAGCACTTTTACGGGGTGAAGTAGTGACCCTAATGTACGACATGCTCCAGACATGCTCCAGTCTTGTGGTTCTAGCAGCGTACACCGAGCCCAGTGCTGAAAGCTGCGTGCTTATTTTCTAAAAAAATTATTACTTGGATGCCTACACGTGTGGCTGGTTACACCTTCCCGCATAATATTAGACAACGGCTGCAGTATGCCTATGCATGTGCTAAGTGAAAATACACTGGCCCATTCAGCTATAAGTGTTCGTGCTTAGAGCTGTATGCTTTTTCATAGCATGCCAGCACTCTAAGTAGACCAGTACACTATCACTTTGTAATTTAAGCACACATCCAATGAAGGTGGACAATGGAAGGCACATGGGTTGATATACATTACTGAAACAGTCAAAACGCTCTCCACATTTTTTCTTGAACGCAATCCATTTTAACATCACCATATCATCCCAGAGTTGAGATGCACTTCTGTTTGCGCAAGTTAAAGGGGCCATGACAATCAATTTTCGATCATAATCGATGTTATGTGGGTTATGCCTAGCACATTCAGAAACAAGCTGGCAAAATTTAAGTGCATTTGGTCAAGTACTTAATTTACAATTGGATATTTTTATAAACACGCAAGCAGCCTGAGAGTCAGGCAACACTGGCGCACTCGTGAGCCATCACGTAACAAGCAGCTCGCTGTGCGAGCGTCTGCATTCCGGCAAATGATATTGCTCCGTGGTCAGCTACGCGTGAAATTGAAGGATTTGTAGTGGCTGAAATTTTGGTAGAAGACGAAGGCTTCGCTCCATGCAGTGTATGACGTCACGGATGCCACGGCAAAATGGCGGTCACTGGCAGTGGGCGGGGTTTATAGCCGGCAGCTTCTGGGGCTTGCATTGCACTAAATTATTCTTTTACGGTCCACTTTTCATATATGTAGAGGCATAATAGACCCTCTACTTCTACTTTTCACTGAAAACCATCAATTGTTGGGTGACCCTGTCATGGCCCCTTTGAGGCCCTCTCACATAGGTAAACTTGCGTTCTTTTTGGCCAAATGCTATTGAGAATAATCATGGTCCTTGCAGTTCACAACTGATCAGTGCAAAAGATCAACCTTCCACGTGATTTTGCTGTTACGATGTCATGGGTGCTATGTAGAGGCAATTCCTGAGAAAATTCATCAAGGTGGTTACTTCTGAGCTAGTTTTCAGTCATTAAATTAGTATTCCAAATCTTTCTCAACCTATAAATTTGTTGTGTTGATTTAGGCAAAGCACTTCAATATCAGGGTACTCTCACTGACTTTACATACCTTTAAGACGAGGTGCTGTGTTGTAATGTTACAGTTAACTCGATCAGTGAACACAACAAGGAAAAGTGATCGAATGTGCACATGCGGTGAGCTGTCTTTAGTTACTACTAGTGTCACGGAGCATCAGCCATGACAAAATGAGAGTTTTTTTTCTCATTTACAAGCTTTGCAGTAAACATGATAGTCAGTTGCTAAGACCACAAGATGTACCAATTACTAATTAATGCAAATTTGCCTACTTAGCAAAAGACTTGACACAACCTCCATGCTTTATAATGTCTTAAAATTGTAAATATTTGACATTCAATTCAATACTCAAAGGTGTTTTTCTCAAATATCCATATTGTACATGAAAATTCAGCTTTCAAAATGGCGTGTGCCAATAACCTACTGTGCCACAAGTTGTAGCATGTACATAAAATAAGAAAACACTTTTTCTTTCCATGAAAGAAAGAAACACGTTTCTTCCTTTTATGTACTGCGCTAATACACACTATGTTTATGGATGACCAACTCGCCTGAGCAGTAAACCTTCTCCACTAATTGTGTTTAATTTGATTTTTCTATTATTTTTGTCATGATCCTCTAGGTTTCAATAATATGACAACCATAACACATTGCAGCTTAGTTTTGAATAGAACTGCCTTCCGATATAATATACCTTTCTCGCTGGATTACTGAAGCCCATTATATCAAGTGTCAACTGTACATTCCTCAGTGCATGTGGCTATGACACACTGTACTTCGTTTTCACAGCTTTATGTCTTGAAACATGTCTACAATGCGTTAATGGCATCTTTTCTTAAAGAAGAGGCATCAACCACTGTTTCAGCACCAATCTATACAAAGAAGGAATCATTCATAGGCAAACTTCTACAAGTGATGTTGCTGTGTAATGGCTAACACTGTAGAGAAGTGCAAAACAAAGTGCACAAATAACACAACTTTGCCTGCACTGTGAAGGTTACAAATTCAAAAAATAAAATGTGACTGCAACTAAACCTTGCACAATTTAGAAACACCAAGCTCTGCAACAAGACTCTTCATGCTTTTGCTACATTGCTGAACTTAACATAGTTTTTATATGCACAAGATTTTCTAAGATGACCACTATACTGTGAAAAGAAGCTCAGCAAATATATTTATATTGGTATATTTCATGTTCACATTAAGCGACAGAGTACTTACTTGCTGATTCCGACACATGAGTACCAGGAAGAATCCGAACATCCAACTTGAATACAGGTGGCAAGCTACGTAGCAGCTTTACTCTGATGGCAAGCCCGATGAGTGTTGCCATGCTGCAGTGCGGTATTGTTGGCCGAAAAGCCACATCAATAGCAGACTTGTCCAGATCCACCTGTGGAGCACACATGGGTGAAGCCCTTTAATCAAGCCAGTTGGCCTCGATAACGAAGATCAACCCTAAGTTGCAGCCGACACATAGCACTAAAAGTAAACACAAATATTAAGCCACAGCCCTCCCAAATGAGGTTATTCAGTTAGCACTAGAGCCCCCACTGAAATGAAATGCATTCAAGCTCTGAAAACAGTGTTACTAAACAGTAGTATATGTAACACTTCACTAAATATAGTATGAATGCATGTAGTAGGTGTGCTGCCATCTCATAGAGAGCTAAACTAGGTGGGCTGCATCCCAACAAATTTTTTTTTTTAAAGCAGTGAAAGCTGAATTACATAACACAGACACTATGCACACCTTGAAATTTGTCGTTGGAGTCACCAACAGTGACTATACAGGATGATAAGTTGTAATACCATTGTGGTATGAATAATAATAACAGTATTCATCGATTTCTAAAAGTAAATACAGATGAATCTCGATTTAACGAAACCCAGTTTTACGAAGTTCCCGATCTAACAATACAATTTCAATTCACCAGCAGGTACCCATATGGTTCAACGTCGTCATTAACTAAAATTAATGAAACTAACTTGGCTCCAAACCCAGTTTACCAAGAAATAAACGAGTTCTAATTGTGACACAGATGTTTTTTCTTTCTTTTTTTTTCGAGCATGTGCTATCACATCAGCCGCCCCAGACATGCAGCCGCCCCAGTCAAGGCCCTGGCTTTATTTTTACGAGGCTGCACGTCGCGCCCACTCATGGAACGGACTCAACAGTCGATAGCACTTTTTACATACTAGATGGTGCTACGGCGGCGGTGGTATACTGTCCCTGTAAATAGTACCACAGGAAAACTACAGTGGTTGCTTTTGTTATTTCATGGTTCATGAAAAAAATGGCACTGAACACCTCCTCACAACTTTCTTGCTCAGCCTCTTTGCACACTCACTGCATTCCCTGTCTTTACATATCGGCAGCTTGTCACAGGTTCACGTGACCATCTACCAGGCCTGCATTGCCTGGACATGGCAGGGCCCCTGTCCGGGCTGTCCTTGCAAACTTCTCGCACGCACATTTGGAGATTAGCGCCAATTAGAGTGCCGCAGTAGCTTCTGGGTGTCACTACTTACAATTCTAGATTTGAGGGACTGAAAAATTCTTTTCTTGATTTTACGAACTTCCCGATTTAACGAAATAATTTGAGTGTTGTCATCATCTCATCAAATCGAGTTTCAGCTGTAAATAATCATGCATATCGCAATTTTTTTTAAGCACTGTGGGCCAGACATCAATTATACAGTACATAGTGGGTACAACACATAGTGATTCCACTATAACACAAAACTATCAATGCCCACCTATGTGCTTCGACAATGCTTCTATCCAAGCTAAATAAGTGCAAAATAAGGTTTGCCTCCTTACCGTTATATTCTTTTCATCAACAACATTCAGTTCTTCCAAAGTGAGAGGATGCTCAGGATCGTTGATCGACCGTATGTGATGTGCAGGAAGTCAAGGATGACACAAACTGTGACGTGTTCATCACACTGTAGTTATTCGGCAATACCCGAGCGTAGAAATTTTTTTACGCCAAAGAGCCTGCAGCAAAACAGTGTATATTTCAACATCAATAACATTTAAGGTTTTATTCTTAGTTTATTTCCAGAAAAAGCATTTGGTGTATCTAAGGAATTCTGCTCCTCAGTGATCATTTGCAAGTGTAAAGTACAAGACGAAGTGGGAAAAATTTTAGCCGAGAAATGCGCTGCTCAGCATAAACTTGGAGTACACCAACACCACAGATCACACTATGATACATACACACTGAACTAAACTCGTCCTGCAGAAAGTGTTTCTCAAAGTACTCGTTCATGCAGTTACACTTCAGTTGAAACATATACTTAGTCACATACTTTGCGGTTGCAATTCGCAAGCGTCCTCGTACCCTTTACTACTCTTCTCGTTTGAGACGCATTACTGTACCTCAAGAAACGCGTACAGATCTTACGAAAGGATATCAAAAATCTCTCGCGAATCAATTGCATCTTCAATGTCGTCGTCGAGTTCTTCAGCTGTTGTCACTCTATCCTTTGCCTTTTCGTAGGTTGACGGAGCAATATTATCCAAAGTGCCGCTACGGGCCATAGTTGTAAGAATCACTGTTTGCAGGAAGCGTGTGTCAAAAATTTTCAGCTGCGATATGCAGGTAGACACATTAGAAACTTCCCTCTGCATGCACCGTACAGTACAATCCGAATGCTCGAGAGAGGCTAGGCACGGCACGGCTGCATGCACGACTCGGCTAGCTCACAAAGACATCTCACTGACCTCACTGCGCCCCATATACGCACACCACGCCCATTCTTACCACCAGCTAAAGTAACCATGATTTTAACTTTTAATTATTTTGATTTATGTTTGTTACTTTGTCTAGTGCGAACGCCTAATGTTCAAAATCGACATTGCGGCCGAACATTCGCGGCTTGTTCGGCTTGTTGTTCAGCGCAAAAATGGCAGACGACCAAACGGAGTCGTCGGATCAGCGTGAAGGAAATAACGCCGATTCATTTTCTCTGACCGCTATAAAGGTAGTTTCCTTGTAGCTTTTTGGCATGATGTGGCCCCTTTTCAAATATCTCGCAATAAGATATTCGCGCTATTCGTATCTCGAAGCTGCTTCATTGACAGCTGCCTTGTTTTGACGTCGCGCATGTTTTTGCAGGAGGCCGTGGACGAGTTGTACGAATTTCGAGACAACTATTACGTGAAAAACCCCAGCGCATCTGAAAAGCAGAAAAGTGACGATGTTGACGAGAGGCTCAGGAAGATTGTGGACACATTAGACGCACAAGGAGGTGAGCGTTTACGCAGTTCATGGGTGCCTGTTACGGTGGCCGCTCAAGAAACTTACACGAAAGTTCGCTGCACCTGAGTCGTCCCAAAGCAACTTTAGAGAGACAGCACGATTACCTTAATACTTGCTGTCTTGTTTGGCTGCCATCTGCGGTCTAAACACACGGGGACAACCTGGCATCATTTTGGATATACTGATTACACAGATATTCATTTATTAGAAGCGTCACAATTTTGCGGATGTTTTCATTTTCCGAAAGCATGACATCACACGCATTATGTTTCCGTGCATGTTGTGAACGCCTCCTTATGTGTGGCTGTCATCTTCCACGTTTTTCAGTTTAAAAAAATGCGAGTGAACTATTGACACTAATATCGACCAACAGTATGCTTACATTTGCTCACAGCCTTCACTTACACCATCATTATGTAGTGCAACTTTGCAACACGCTAAGAAAGAAAAGCTTTGTAATGTGTAGCAAACATGTCATTAGTAAACAGGAAGTTTTGTACACTCAGACTCAGATTAACGGCTTAACTTTAGTCTGAGTGAGCCTGGTGAGTCGACTCATGAGTCCGTCAGCGTAAAACTACCTTTTTTTCGATCTTGGTGACCATGCTCTTTAATGCCAATATATCACCTAATCGGTGATATGCCTTTTGATCTTATACCTTCAAATACAAGTTATCAGTTATCCAGTAAGGACATTTATGTGAACTACCCGACTCGCACGATCTATTTTTATCAAGAGCTTTCCATGAAAGAGTGTGGGGGGCTCTGCTGCTGAAGATGAGTAGACAGGACCATAGGTTGCCAATAAAAGATGGAGCTCACTCAGACTCACTCAAGAAATATATTTTGCGCTTGGCGCTCACTTGGACTAAGACACCAATATTTTCCTCAACCGGACTCAGACCCACTAGGAATTTTTTCAACCGGACTCACTCAGACTCATGAGTGAATTTGCGGACCTATGTGAATGGCTACTGCTCTCATTTTTTTCTTGTCACAAACTTTGTAGAGCTGTGTTGGCAATCAGCCCCCCTTCCCCTCTTACTGAGCAGAATAGATGGTGTGGGTAAACAACTTTTTGCAAGGGTTAAATATGACACTTTAGACAAGCACTCCAAACCAGGACATATTAGGGCAGTAATTGTCAGTGGACGAAGGACACAAGAATGTAAAAGTGATGCAGCAAGTACTGTATTAAAAACTGTGTTTTACTCCTCAAGGACCAAGAACTTCTATAGTCTCGGAATGCTGTGTCGAGGGCATTGAAAGAAACAGGATCACAAAGAAGGATATGGCGAAGCATCTTTAGACTGTCCTAATTTGTTCAAGCATTTATAAACAGGCAGAAATTGCCCTTTGTTGTGCAAAAGCACAAAAGGGATGACCCAGATGTTTTACAGCATTAAGATTCGTCAGCTTCATGCCTTTCTTTATGCTGGGGTCTGCTCATGGTCATTATCTTTTTGAATTGTGTGCATCCTTGTACTGTGTCCAGGAATGACATTTATTGCACGTGCTTTTTCTGGTCTTCTGCACTCGTAATTCTTGAAGTGCAATGCATTTATCAATATTGGGCTGTATTGTTGTGGAATGAAAATTTGTAGTGCATCTTCCTCTACTCCTTCACTCATATAAATTTTAACTTTCACTCCCTCCGCTTCCCGTGTTGTACACACCTCAGAAGGACACCTTAATTTGTTTTTGAACAGGAGTGCTAGAAAAAGTGGACAGAGCAAAATTTCATATGCTGAAAGGGAAGGCACTTAACATACAAGAAGACTACAACCCAGATGCACATGAAGCGCTTTCCAAAGCTGTGAAGCTCAATCCTAAACTGGCAGAAGCATGGAATGAGCTTGGTGAATGCTACTGGAAAAAGGGACAGATTACCAAGGCGCGCAACTGCTTTGAAGGTGTTCTGAAAGTGGTACGTTCTTGCTCTTCTTGTTTTCTTGTTGCAATTATTATTAGTGCTGAAAAGTTTGATCTTGTTAGACTTCGTTTTAACATGTGGTATTGTTAGAAGGACATCTTGAGAAACCACTTGATTTATTATAAGCTGTAGAGATGCCAAACAGAAAGACACACTGAAAAAAAGTGAGCTGTGCTTATTCTGTCTTGTGCTTTTTTTATTGCTGTCTGACTGTTTTTATTCTTGGCACGAGTGTCAAGAACACTCAAGTTATCTTCTCCTGCTTTCGGTTCAAAACTGTTTCAATATTTTGCAAAATACTATGTTAACTTTAGTCCCATAAGCAGCTAATAAATACGTAACACCTAGCAGCATGCATTTATAGTTTTAACACACAGATTTTGTGTAATATTAAAACTTGATTATTAAACATCTGTTATTCACACAGGAAAAATTCACTACCGGTGTCTTGAACATTCTTCGATAAGGGTTATTACGCTTGGTACAGTGGAATCTCGTTGATACATTTTTCACTGGAACTGGAATATAAAAGGTATTATGGAAAAATCGTGTTCACCACAGAGGTTAAAAAAAGGTGGAAATCATGCATACTCCATCAGCAACTAAATTTTATTGAGCAACATTGATGTAGCTGGTCAATTTGCACTGCACTTTCTTCTTTTCAATGTCTAGTAGTGAATTCTTCTGAAAAATAAAAAAAATAGAAACTGCAGTTTGCTCACTCAGCTCTGCATTCACTACAAAGCTACGAAGTGTGTCCAAGTGTTCGATCGAGTGCGTCGCTTGCTGTTTGCAGCAATATTTTTGCCGCAGAACCGACACTGCTGCGACCTCAGCGGCTCTGCAACGTGCAGATTGTGGCTTGTTGGAATGTGCTTTGAGCTAGTATACCGAAGAATAAACCTAGGATTTCTAGATATATCGGTCAAGATCCACTTTCGCTGTCGTATTATTCAATTTTGGGCTAAAATGTGATCGTATTAAACGCATGAAAATGCATTATATCCAAGGTGCACTGGCCAGGAATAAAAATAAAAGCATGCTAGGCCAAAAAACGTATTATGTAGAATTGTATTAATGAGATTCCACTGTACAAGTACCACAAGCCTTTGAATATTCTCATGATACTCAGTTCAGCCAGCAGGTTTTGCTGTTGGCATGGCAAGTTTGTGAAAAGTGTATTTTTTTATGAAACCTACAAAACCACCCACCAACCACTTTGTAACTCTTCCTTTGCTTTCTTTTTTTCCAAATCATGGGTTGCTAACTGAACCAGTTTCAGATGTTTCCACCCTTCTGTCCCGGTTTTAAGTTTCATTTCCAAAACGTCGGCACTCATTTCATTCTGAATTCAGTTTTGTTTGGACAGAAGGAACTGGTTCAGCTCTACTTATGGTTTGACTCGTTGGTTCATTCAATATGGACTTGGTTGCACACCCTGTGAATGGGGTGCCCAGTGTTGACTAAGTGTATTGCGTAATATTATGCTATTATATGACAAAATGTAAATAGGACAGACAGTGGGATGTGTATTTGTTAAACAGGATGCGGTATTCTGGGAGTCCGCCCTGCTTATAACGGTGGCAATAGTAGCTTGTGCTGTAGGCTGCAACTGTGACCAATTGTGAAATAATTGAGACATTTTAAATGCAGTCAGCAGATCATCGGTGTGTCAGTGTGTTTAGCCATTCCTGTAGGTATTGACAAAAGATATATTTCTTGACATGGGTGCCATGTGCAAAGGGGGCAATTGTGCCCTATTGCTAGTGCTTTGTTCTCTTGATGTATTCTGTATTATTGCACATGTATGTCACTATCTTTTAAGCATCAAATGCTATAGTCACCACTCGTTGCTTGTGGTTATGTGCCCAAATGCTTTATTCCATTTTTTGTGCATTGCACAGATTTATCATGTATATCAACTAGCACAGTACACAGCAAATCTATGAAGTCTATAATCTTCACTGTTGTGCTTTGCTTTTTAGACAAAGGACAAAGTGTCACTGCGAAACCTTTCTATGGTTCTTCGACAAGTTGGTGAAACAGAAGAGGAGAGGCTTAACAATATCTGTGAGAGCGTTGCAAAAGCTAAGGAGGCATTGCAGCTTGATATCACTGATGGAAAAACTTGGAGTAAGTCTAAACTTGTTAAAGCAAAAAAGCTATTTGATATGATATTTTTGTGATTTTGAGCTATATTTGGGACTGTTCAAAGTAAATTCGGTGTAAAGTTTGAAAATTCTCTAACTGCCTTCTACGCAGGTATTCTTGGTAATGCATACATGACAGTCTTTTTTTCTGGTGCACAAAATGTCAAGTCACTTCAGCAGGCTTTGGCAGCATACTCCAGGGCTGTAAGTACATTTGTTGTGAATTTTAGTGGCTTCTCAAATGAGTACTTACAAAAATGTTGCTGCACATGCATGACAAAGGTGTTCTTCAACCTAAATATTCCTGACCACAGACTAACACAGTGAAGTGTTCCCATGTAACAGATTCACCTGCACTCAACACATCCGTCTACCTACTCTTGTGTGCGAGAGAAGTTCTTGCACCCCCCCCCCCCCACCCCCAGAAAAAAAATTTATAACACCCACTGTGCATATACATATGTTACAGACACACGTACACACACACACACAGAAGGTGTAGAAGGCTCTCCTCTCCCCCTCCCCCGCCCTGAAATGAAATCATAATTATGCCCTTGTCTGGCTGGGAGTTCTTGCTAGTAGGAAAGGAAATTGAATAGCTGCCACTCAAGGGGTGTGTGACTATGATACAGGCATCTACATATCTTAAATACCACTACTCAAGTTACCTTATCTTAAATGCTGTTCATAATTAGTATGGTGTCTTGGAAATATTTGAGAAAAAGAGTTTTTTTGCTGTAACTCAAATGCATATCAAACTATTTTGCACTCATTCTTTCAAATACTTACAAGGAAAATCCAATCGCTTTAGCAAGGGAACAAGACTAAACCACTTGTCTGTTACAGTCACTGCTTTATTCAACCCAAGCAGGCTGTAAGGGCTGCATATACACGAAGCTGTTCCACCAAGTGCCCAGGTCCCACAAAACAGATACATGAATTTCGTGCATACAAGAATCAAGCTAACCAGTAGTTCTGTACGCCCTACCACCTTCTTAACTGCCGCCTAGTTTTTGTTTCCCCTTTGTCGCCTTTTGATACATGCGCACATCTATGTTATCTCGTTAGTAGCGTAGGTGTAAGAATCTGCTGCCACAATGGAATCTGCTTCATGGCGTTCATGGGATCTCTAACCGAGCTTGGTTTTTGCACAGCTCTTGACAACAAAAAGCACTTGTCTCCTTGAAGGGTGCATATTATGGTTAAAATTATGTTTAACCCTTTGGGCTACGCTATGTACACAATTGTGTACACCACCTGTTTTTGCTATTGTATCGACTAGGGGCTAAGAAAGAGCACGATACATTGAGCTCTGGATGATGTAAACCTCCGGCATAATAATTATGTCTTCATTTAACCTCATTTTGCAGTGTACTGTTGCATACGATCACTTTGCTGAAGGCACTACCATATTTGATGAGTCATTTGACGTGTCACTTCCCACGAACCACATCAAAAGTATAATTTCTCTTTGTTCAACAGGGACATAACCGAAAATGAATTTGCATTATATTTCTAGCCTGTGATTTCATTCTATTTATGCAAAAACAGAGCATGAATGTCTTCAGAATAAATAGATATTTAATTACAAAGTAATTAGGAATGATTTCTATAACACACATAAATGAACGTATTATGACATTATTTTTATTGCAATATAATATCGAGTGCCTTGAAATAACATTGTATCGAATTGACGAATTTACAGGCATTTCTTCTTAGATCGCGTCTGAAAGGGTTAAAGAACTAAATGTCGACATGATTGTGTTAGTCGGGCACAGCTCACAGGCAGTCCTAAGCAGACTGTAGCAATTCCATCACCACTGTTGGACCATGTGGTGTAAATGTTTACTCACAGGCATTCCCAGTTATAAAATAAGCTGCCAGCCGTCACATTGAATGGCAACATAATGTGTAGTGTCTTGTTGCTGCTGTAGAATGTGAAAAACAGGGATAGTGTTGAAGTAAACAGGGGAGAAAGCAATCAGTTTTATTCTGAATTCTTCAAAGACAATGTTGGGGTAATAGGCAGTGATGTCGAAGTTGTCTGAAGCTATTATGGGCCAAAATGTTTTGCAGCTGTCCCTGCAAAACATCATTTGTATAGCTTTCATTTTCATTTGCCAAACTCGTCTGTGTGGAGCAGTGATCATCTTCGATGGTGGAACTGTGAAGCTCCATGCTTTGCAGTAGTATGGGTGTCACCAGCAGTTATGACCACTGCTGAAATATATGTCTGCAAAAGGTGGTTGACCAAGATTCAAACCTACTATGAGCTTTTGCTGATTGTGCTAAGAATGAGAGGGTCCAAAATCATCAGACAAACAAGCTGTAATGCTTAATGCATGGCATGAGGCAGTGTAAAAAGCAAGTGTAAGCACACATTCAAAGTTCATAAACAGTGAATAACGGCCAAATGTCAGCATTAAAAGGAAGAGCCACCTTGTGCACTTCCGCAGAACGGGTTTGCCGTATTCAGTGTTCCTATGCTTCTGCTTGCCACTTAATTCTTCCTCATGCTGCGATCCGCAAACTTCATAGTTAGGTCACGTGATAAAGCAACTGCTCTGGTGACGTGTTGGTCCTGACATCCTGATTTCAAATGCTGGAGCAGGACGAATTTTTCGACTCCAAAGCTTGCTTGAGAAACTTTAATTTCATACTGTATGTAGATGGGTGACGATTCTTCACCATCAGGTCATGTCTCTCATTTGTCAGTTGAAAGTACTTGGGGACATGTTTTGTGTAACACTGCGCTTTTATAATTTTGGTGATGTTTGGCATCGCGATTTGCCATGTCCACTCTTACGAATGTAGAATATGATGAAAAATTCGTAAACAAGAGTTGTGCTGGAGCTATTGTTTCAACAACCGGACTTGTCTTCTTCAAGGCTTGTCAAGTCCACTTTTCAAAAGTTAGCTCCAGCAAACCCTCTGTTTACGAATTCTTCATCACAAGCTTCCATCTTCCCCTGACTCCTGCCATCTTCTGAATCTGGATTATGTAAATAGTATTAGCCTTTCTCAGACATCACAATGCTATGTATAATGAGTGCACAACCTTTAAGGCATTTTAAAAGTGATATGTTTTATTGAAACCCTTGTGATGCTGGACAGCCCTCTGTGAGGTTATTGGTGTGAAGAATGCTCAACGCATAGTGTAAAAATATGCTAAACATCTACTACATTCTGCTTTTCTAGCATAGTGTACACAGGCTGCTTCCAATCATTTTAAAGGCAGCCACAAGGTGATAGAAGCAATCCATGACGCCATGTAATGCTCTTTTTGATGAAAGTGACCTGTGTGGACAGCGGGACAAATAGGTCCCACATTTTTTTTCATTTACAGAATACTTTGTAAAAGAACTTGTTGCTGGGCTAGCTGGAAAACCATTTCAAAAATTATTTGAGCGTAAACACACAGCACATTCACATACGCACACACCCACACGTCCAGCCACCAAATTAGTCGTGCGCTGTGCGTGTTTGGTGGCTGGATGTTGGGTGTGTGGGTGTGTGCGTGTGTGAAGGTGCCATGTGTTTGCGCTCAAATAATTTTTGAAATACAGAATGCTTGACAGCTTTCAGCTTTAACGTACTATGAACAATGCCAGGTCAAGAGTGCACTTGTAATTATTTAGACACAAAGCAACCTGCTCTTTGCTTGCTTCCATCAAAGGAGTAATAATTGCCCTTCCTACTTTTTGTGCTTGCAGCTTGAAGACCCACGAATGCACTGCTCCTCTGAGCTGTATCACAATCATGCTGTGGTGAGCAGTTTTCAAAGTTTGTCACATGTGTCTTATATGGGTCTTATATGTTTGCAGTGTAGCAGAAGTACATTCCCTTTAATACATATAAGCACACGGTGTGTACAGGTCCTTGAAACCATTCAAAACCCTTAAAATTAAATAGTAAATTTGCAAGATCCTTGAAATTCCAGCAGTTGTCTTCATTCCTTAAAAACCCTTGAATTTCTTGGCGTATGGTGTCTAATATTGACTCTTGGATCTGCTTTCTATGTTAGGTAAACGTTCATAAGGCAAACTTCCAATGGCATGTGTCACGCTCAGTCATGGCTCCCCTCACTTGTTTACTCTGCCTACGTCACACTTTGTCCTACCAATCATTTCATTTCTGTACCTATCGGTCCACCTTCTCCCACTTTCTCTCAACCTACCTCCTGGTGACTCGGCTTCACCTTCAGCACTTATGCTGTTTTTTAACAGCGGAGCTGTTTAAGCTTGGAGAAGCCCCATTAGTCACAAACAGAAATGATCATCATCATGAACTGGCACTCACTCTCTTCGTCCTCTTCTGCTTTGCTCCCAGAACCTGTGCGCCAATTTGTCCGGAGTGGGATACAATACCTTTGACAGGCGACAGAATGAATGCAGAGAAAGAGAAAGAAAGAGAGAAATTCTTGGCAAAAAAATTTCTTGGTGAGGCAGGATTTGAAGCCACCTACCCATGATCCGAAGGCGAGTGTCGTAAACACTCAGCTATCCTCCCTTAGCATAGCCTTGTATTGTATAGTATAGCAAAGGGGTGGGAGAGGAACTAGGGGTGAGCGGGAGGCAATGGATGAGGGGAGAGAGTAAAGCATAGCATTTCCTTGTATAGTATAGTATAGCAAAGGGGTGGGAAAGGGAAGTGAAGGGGATAGGAGGGAAAGGAGGAGGGGAGAGAGTAAAGCATAGCATATTCTTGTATAGTGTAGTATATAAAGGGGGTAAGAAAGAAGTTAGGGTGAAGCATAGCATAGCCATGTATAGTATAGTATAACAAGGGGTGAGAAAGGGCAGTAAGGGTGAGGAGTAGGGAAATGCCACCAGCTCTGCTGTTTCCTCAGTCTCCGCACCACTAGTGCATAGCTGCCCCAATTTTTTTTTTTTTTGTCTACATCTAACACTGTGTCATGCAAGCGGCGCACAAAGTGAAGTTCTATATCTTCTAGCTCAACGAATATCCATTGTCCTTATGCAATCAATGCCGACAAAAAATGTTGTGTGTGAGCCAGATACCAAAAAGTAAGAAGCTTTGAATAAAGCTGCTGACCATGCTGCTGACGCTTACTGATTGGCTCCCACACAGTGTTTTTTATTGCTCTCTTGTGTTCCAAAGATGTTGACTGTATGCGTAGTGGATATTCGCTAAGTGGCTTGGCGTGCTGGCATGAGTTCAATTCTTATCCAATGCATTCCATATCAAAGCTCTAAAACAGGAGGGGCTTTATCGCTCTAAGCACGCAAAAATGTATTCAACGATCAAATTGTGAACATGAGGGGAAAAATCTGAAGCACTCATTGCCATTTTGCTGCATCAGCAGATCAATACTTGGAAGAAGTGGAAGCATTGTACATTGTAGTGAAACTGAACAGTTTGCCCAAGACTGAGAAAATTAGAATGGGAGAACTGAACAGAATTATCTAATACAAAAATGTCCCAGCAGCTTCATTAATGCTGTGAAGTTTTGTGCATGTTAGGAACTTGACCCATATATGCCCAGTGTCCTACATATAGGACACTTCTTTGATGCACTCTAACATCGCTATTTCTTTAGCTGATGACTAGTGCCACCTACAGCACATCAAGCAGGCCCCATTCTCAACGTGTGCAAGCGTAGACATTGCTTGCTTTTCATGCGGCCATGTGCCAACCGCTTTCTCCAGGCAAACGCGTGATTTGTGTGAAAGACGCCATGGAGAGGAAGAAGTGCACGTAAAATGCCGACCGCTTTCTCTGGGCAAACGCGTGCTTTATATGAAAGACGTCATGGAGAGGAAGAAGTGCAATGTCGGTGTGCACGTTAAATGTTTCAAGGCTTACAACACCCACACATAGCACCCCTAATGCCCAGTGTCCTCTATGTATAGGACGGTTTGAAAAACAATGTTGCGTTTACCTGGCAGTAAATAAAGAACTTGTGCTTTCTTTTGAGGGTAGAAGTACACTTTTTGTGAAAAAAAAATATTTGTTTTGCCATTTTTTTCTGAGTTTGGGCATATATGGGTTAATATGATCAAGTCTGGACATTTGTAATCCAATTTTAGTGCTTCAAATGCATAAAGCTATCCATATTGTTTTGGCAACACTGGTATAGCAAAGAATTTCTACTTCTATTCTTCAAGAGACATAGAAATTAGTTCTGCAGCTCTTTTTGCTTACCTAGAATAGAATGTCATCAAGAACCTACTTAGAAGTGACCACTTCCCAGTAACATTAACCTCAATAAAGCAAGCATGAATCTTCATCCTATGTCTTTCTATGGAAAATATCTTTGGTTGATTGGACTCATTTTAATGAATCAAGTTATGTAACAATGCTTTAT
The DNA here is from genome assembly GCF_013339695.2 of Rhipicephalus sanguineus. Taxonomy (NCBI): domain Eukaryota; kingdom Metazoa; phylum Arthropoda; class Arachnida; order Ixodida; family Ixodidae; genus Rhipicephalus; species Rhipicephalus sanguineus. The sequence goes on along the minus strand of NC_051176.1, from coordinate 216,778,636 downwards.
AAATGATTGATGATGCCATCTTTTATTATTTACTACTTTTATTATTGTACCACTTCTATTATTGACACACCAGGCAAATTCATCACACATACAGATGGTCCTTAATGCAAAAGACATGTTCTCTGGTGCTCTGGTGGAATAAAGACTGAAGCAAGGCTCAATCCAGAGCATGGGGCACGCTGTGTCGCTACCAAAACATAGAAAATCTGGTTAAATTTAAATGTGTCAAATCACGGGGAAGAAGACAGATATGATGGCAGGCTAGAACAAGTTGGAAGTGTTTTTTCCTCCGGCATCAACACCCCTACATGCGGTATGGAATGGGATCATAAAGCCAAAGGGCCAGTAAACGAATTTGTAGCCCCTAGTAAATGACAATGGAGACAGTGTGGAGACGAGGCCGAAGCTCTCGTTGAAGACTTTGAAAGGACCAGCAAATGACATGCCACTGAGGAGGTTGAACTGGTAGTCTGTCGTGCGAAAGCGAATCCCATTGTGCTAGCGGAAATTTGTTCAGGTGGCAACCCTTGCTTCGTTTCTGTAATATATGTAGCTGCTTGAAGTTTTGAAACTGCTGAAGGTACAGACGCATTCCCCGTTCACCTGTCACACGAGTGCAAAGCGTAGATATTGTGTATGGCTGCAGGCTTTGCAATATGAAGAGGACTACCAGGGGGCCTTGGGGCAACTGGAGCGTGCATGCTCCTTAGAGCCCCATTGGGCCGAACCTCGAGAGAAAGCGCAGAACTTGACGGCATACTTGCAACGACTGGCGGACGCCGTTTCACATAAGGTATACTGTCTGCCGCTATACTAATTGCATCATTGCTAGCAATCGTGGGTTGGATTCCACTTATTTTTTTTAACATGATGCTCATTCTGCACTTCTCATTGTTTTTCGTCAGTGGATTTGACTGAAAAGTGCATTTCTTTCAATCAGCTTCTTATTGTATTCATCACCAGCTATATGTAATGCACTTCTTTGACAACAAGCAGGTACAGACTAGTACAGGACTTCAAAAAAAAGAACTCCAGATTGGTATTCATTAGGCTTGTGCGAATAGTAAATTTTAGGTCCAAAGCGAATTCGAAGTGAATAGTGATTTGGTCAAATAATTTCGAAGCAAATTTGATTAGTATATATCACATTTTATAAAGAAAAATGAGCATATTTGTCATGACCCAACTAACCTGCACAATATTTTTAAAGTTGAAACAAGGCATATGCAAATGTCATTCTTTTTGGTTCAAAGGGAAGTGGAAGCAAAAAAGGGAAGTAGTAGCAGGATTTGACTATCGGCAGAATGCAAGTGATAACCTGTAAAATACATTACGTTTTAAAATTTACTATACTTAGAGCATATAAGCCGGTATAACAGGCTTTTAAACTTAAAAAAAATAGAGGTGTGCGAATAGTGAAATTTAATCTCGAATCGAATTCAAATCGAGTAGTGCCGAATAGTGGCCAAAAATATCGAATATCGAATTGAATATCGAATAGTATATCTACACTAAATATGTACTGCCAGTCACGGCAAGACAAAGGAAAAATCAGGGATGCTACGGTGTGCTGACAGCTTCATTACGCACTTGTTCGGGAGTGGCTTTTGTTTCAGCTTTTATGGTCGCGCAGGTATGTCGATAGAAGAGCTGACATTCCAGTCAGCAGCAGCACTCCTCACCTCCTAACAGAGGGGGGTACGGTAGCTAGTTTTCTTTCCCCATGGGCGAGCAATAAGGCTCATCTGACAAGGGTAATGTGCTTCATCGCCATGGGTGCTCCGGGCCCAAAAGTCTTCAGGCACCCGGCCACAGCAGCGTTTTAACTGTGCGCCGGAACGATGGGAGTTTCTGAAATAGTGGTGCGGTGCGGCAGTGGTGACTGCCCAGCGTGAACAAATTTTGACATGCAAAGCCAATTACCGAAGTTTTCGCAGGCCGAAGTCGGGGCGTTTTATGGCGCTTGCGGCATATGCGACCGAACTATGCAAGAAGTGAAGTGAAGTGAACTACGCAAGAAGCGAAGTTGTGAAGGATTTGACAGTTTTCTCATGTGTTTTTCTACGTGTGGAAATGGCATAATCTCCTTTAAGATCAACATGTGCTCGCTTTTGAACCAGGATTTCAGTGATAGTTTAACAAACGGCGACGTTAGCGTTAGCTTTAGCCACCCTACCTTAACCAAGTTGCACCATTGGCCTTTGTCGCGTTTTAGATATTCGTCCTGTAGAATTATTTGAAACTTCGAAAACTAGCTAATCGAAAGTCAAATCGAATTATTTGATTAGGAATTATTTGATTCGAATTCAAAACTCAAATATTTGCACACCTCTAAGAAAAAATGATGAATCGATGTGAGGGTAATACAGTAAAACCTCATTAATTCGAACTCGGTTATTTCAAAATCTCACATAATTTGATGGATTTCTGCGGTCCCGTATTTTGCAATGTAAATTTGAGTGGATAATTTGAAGCGGCGGTCAGTACCAGCCCGGTTAATTCGAAAATTTTAGGTGCCATGTGCCAATTCTCGACCTTGATTAAGCAGCAAATCCGCAGAAACGATGACCTTTAGGAGCCACAAGGCAATGCAATGTAGAGATACTAATGAGTGACAAGTTGAACATCCCAAATCCCAACCTCGCTGCTGCCAGCGTAAGAAAAAAAAAAAGCAGTCTCGTGGTCAGCTGAAATGTGTGCCTGCGGAAAACAAGGCGTACTGCACTGCAAGGCAGCGATTACACGTGGGCAGCATGATGTATGCTTTTCGCAACGTCAGCGCGTCATGATTTACCCATTCTTTCTGGGAAAATAGCAAAATTAATAAAGGATGGTCAGACAGAATTCGCGACGTATGCGAACCTCCGATTGGTGCTTTCTCCAGCAATTTGCGCACTTGCACTGCTGCGGAGTACTTGCCTGCAACGCCTACTTCGAAAACTCAGTTCGAAAACTTCAGTGATCCTCTTTTCCACCCAGAACACATTGCGAATTTTGTCATGCTGATCATTATTTAATTTTTTATTTTACCAGAAAGAATGGGCGAATGGTCGCATCATGACACGCCGACGCTGGGAGGAGCAGGTGACATGCTGCCTGCGTGCCACTAGTGTATTGCAGTGAAGCACTACTTCTTTTCTGCAGGCATGCATTTCAGTTGACCACGACACCGTTTTGTAGCGTTAGCTCCACTGGCCGAGCTCGAGCAGTTTCGCGTGGCAGTCCGAGAGCCATGCTGCGCGTGTGTGAAGAGAAGTAACGTCACATGGTGCACCGGAGCCGCCACCGCCGCGCGCGCCTCGCCGACCTGCGCATTCCAGAGGAGTGACGCCATAGCCGTGGGAGAGATACTGATGCTGGCGCTGGGACCGGGCACGAGACGCTGCCGTCTCTATGGCCCCAACGCCGGCGCTGCGCCGAGCGTTGGGTCCATAGAAACGGCAGCGTGTTACTACACTGACCACTGAGCTGTCTTTGTGGCAATAGAGAAATGGCGTTGAGCAAAAAATAAATATACATGTGTCGCATAATGCGTACACCATGTCTGTGTCATTGAAGCAGCAGTAAGCATGATAATCAAGCTAATCCTAGACAACCAGGAGAGCTAAGAATAATCAGCTGAACCTTAGCTCATGCTACATATATCCTGTCATAGTCGAGGTGAGCCACTACAATTTTTTTCCCAGTATTTTTTATCTTGTGCTTTCAGCAGCAAGGCCCACCGTTTCTCTGGTTTAGCACCAAAATTAGGACCGGGTATTGCTGGAAAACATAACCCTTGGAGCCGCAAACTAGCAGGCACAGCAAACAACCACCTCTGATTACTTTCAGTAATTTAAAGATCCTTGCATCCCGGTGTTTTGTTTGGTTAATTCGAAAACCCGCTTAATTAGAAGATTTTTCACAGTGCCAGTGACTTTGAATTAACGAAGTTTTACTGTATGTTCATTTAACCTTGAAGTACTATGTGGAAAACTGCGCGAAAAACATAGGCCAAAGAAGAAACGAACAACACAAGCGCTTGTGTTGTTCGTTTCTTTCTTTTGTCTACGTTTTTTGCACAGTTTTCCACGTAATGCATTACCAACTCACCCAATATTCTGCTCTTCTAACCTTGAAGTGTGGCTTTGCAGCAGTGTGATTTCCCCTGGATAGGTGTATTCACGATATAGCATTCTTTCACTGCAGTGAAACCACCTTTACAAGGGGTTACATGCTGTTCATATATGTCTATTCGCTCATTTCGAATACTTCAAAATTTCCTAGGATTTAAATTTGTGTTGAAGTGAATTTGAATACTGTAATATTCGTTCGAATATTCAAAGTGCTCGAATATTCGCACAAGGCTCGTATTCATGCATGGCAAAAACAATCTCGTGATGTTCAGAGGCACACGCTTAAACAGAAATTGCTATGCCTAAAAACTTATTTGGAGGTCTTCTGAAGGGGACTGCGCTTAATAGTGTGTTTAGGGATACATCTATATCTGAGAGCTTTTTTTTGCAGGGTCATCTTAAGCCACGCAAGATAAAGGCTTTGCTAAGGGACCTCAAGGTGCAGCCGCTAGCAGGTCTTGAGCCAGCCAAGTTGAAAGAGCTACGGCCAGGAAAAAACACTGGCCGCCTGCTCACTGTCAAAGTGGCCTGCAGTGTCCTCTCACAAGAACGCTTTCCATTGTAAGGTCACGTGCAGTCTTGTTATGATGACAAGCTGTGTACTTCTTGACACTGACCTTAGATGTTTTTTGTTTGTTGATACATTCATTGGGATTATGGACACAGACTTAAATGATAGCCATAGAAATACTAGCTAGTTGTTTTGTTAGTGATTAGCTGGCAGTTATTGTGAGTTCCTACCAAGTTTGTCTTTACATTTGCTAGCTGCCAGCATTGCACAATCAATGTCACATGCAACATTAGCACTCGTGGCTTTGAGGGCATCATGACGAGAAACATAGAGAAGTTTTCCATAGGGCTACGCGATGGACAAGCACATAATGTCTGCCATAGCTTCTGTCTGCAAGAAATCTTAAATAAGTATTACTTCACTAAATTACAACACTGTGGAAAAATTTGCCAGTAAAATTTTGATGCTGCTTATTTGAAAACAATGAAATTACTTTTTGTCTTTGAAATTTGTTTTTTTGGACAGCTTTACTATTCATAAATTTTTGAAGCCCTCTCAATGACCCCCAAATTTGGTCGACATGTTTGTTTTTGAACTGCATTCAAGTCTGGATGCTTAGACCTTGGAAGGAGATTGCAATACAGTTTCATATATTAGTAATTCAATGTACAAAATATGCCTATCTGAAGCTTATCTGAAAATTTCGCATGTCACGAACAGTTTCCTAAAATTCTGAAAAGCTCTTAAACTTGTGAAAAGCAAGAATGAGCCAAATTGTTTCTCCAAGGCAGCATCAGGAGCATAAAAGTTTGCTCATTTATTTTTCACTCATGCCTTCTCAAAAAATTTTACAGATGCATATCAGACCAGGAGGCCTTTTGCATTCTTGAAGTAGCGTGGCACTCCTCTTTCTTATAATGAATGGTTGTGGGTAGCATGCTTAACTGCATGGCGATTAGTTTTTTTTTTCACTATTACTATTCTTTACCACATTATATATCTGTCTTGCAGTGAAGCTGATTAAATAGACATTAATAAATGTCTACGGTTCTAGCCACCCACATTTTCAGATATGTACCTTTGCTAATTTTTCTTCTGTGGCTTGCACTGCCCTTCAGGTTCAATGCCCTGTTTTGACAACAGCTGCCAAGCAGTGCTGTTTTGTAGGCATCAATATTTCCAATGACACAAAAAGTGGTTCAGGAGCCAATAAGGAGAAGCACACTTGCAGGGGTACAGCATGGTGCAACATTCAATATACCGATTGTGGAGGTGAACAGAAGTTCAACGTATGGGTACTACAGTGCTGCACTTTTGCATGGGATTTCCATAGAGATTTTACAACTGTTAAGTATAGACAATAATTTAATATTTACAGGTTCCATATGTCGAAGTTTGACCATACATCATCTCCTGGGCCAGCTGAATGGCTAGCTTGTAGAACATATAGTGGTGCTCCACCAAAGCACATGCTGTATGTCACCTGTTGCTGCTTGCGAATTGTGTGCTGCAGATGATAATATACTTACAGCATAAAATTAATTTGATGGATCATGTTTAGGGCATCTATTAACTGTAAGAAATGCACAGTGAAACAAGTGAATGGTGTTGTTAATTGGGAAAGTGGCTTGACTGAAATCCAATGAGCTTCAACTATAGAAAGCACTGAATATTATTGTTCATTACTGCTGAAAAAATTAAGTAGTATTTGTAGATGGTTGCACATGTAAGTTCCATTTTTTTTTTTTTTTCGGAAAAAAAAAATCTCAGTGAAACATTTAAAATAGGCTCTAAAAGTTTATTTTGCTCTCCTCCAGCACCATGTGTGCTTTGGATGAAGATGCTTCCTGTGTTGCTGTGAATGTCTACAATATGGCTGATGGACGGGGATTTGTTGTTGGAGACTCTGTTGTGATTCGTGAGCCAAGTTTACGTCATATTCAAGTTAATCATAAAGGCCATGTAAGTACTTTTGTTTTTGCAAAACTCTTGTGTACTTGTTGAGCATAAGGCATTCTGTTCCTTTTATATTTAGCAATATCTTTTATACATACATTTTCTTAGCGCCATGAAATACATTTACAAGTCTGATCATATTCACGGCACGCTGAATACTTTGCATGCTTCTTTTGAGGGAGCATTTCAAAGGTCAGTCTGTTTAATGACTACAAAAGAATGCATGCAATTTATTGTGAAAGTAATGAGTGTCTCTTAGAGTAATCCAGTTTTCCGCCAAGAGGGAGCTTTAATTTAGGTGTTTCCATTAGATCAAGTGAACTGTTATATAAAAATTTGAGTAATGAAAGCTTTCGATCTAGACAGCACACGTGCCTCAAAGAGGATGCATGAGAATTGTGAAAATAAATGCGCAGTACTTAAGTGTAAAATATGATATATAGAGAAATTTTTCATTATGGAAGTCAAGGAGCTTGTGGTGCATAACACAGACTCATACTTTTCCCACTGTACACTTTATTTCTGCAGTAATTGTATGTTGGACTTAAGCCTTTGTAAGCAATAACATGGTGCCAAATATGTGCTGCAGCAGCGTATCATTAGTATCTTAGTGATACTAATGCCAGCGTGCACTGCAAACTGAACAATCGTGTTCTTTCATATTGCTGCTACAGTTAAACCTCAATATACAGTAGAACCCCGCTGATACGTTTTTGAAGGGACCGTAGGAAATAAACGTAAGAGACGGGAAACGTAAGAGCCGAAAAACAGGAAAAACGGCAAAATATTTAGTGGTACAGAATTTTATTTCAATTCTTACGAGCAGCACGAAAATTGGCGCGCTCAGCCGCGATCTAGTCGATGGATAGAAACGCGGAGCTTAGGACGGCCTTATCCACAGAAATGGTAATCAACGTATGTGATTTTTTTAACACCAACAGCTGTAGGCATGAAAGAACTAAGCACACGCAATCACGACCGCCGCGGCGAGTCCGACCGCGAACCGCACGCACGACCATGCGAGCTCCAACCAGCTCGAACTCCTCCCGTTCTCCGACAAATAACGATGATGATGAGTCTACGCCAACGCGATGGCAGAAGTGAATGCCAATCTCGAAGGCCTTGCTTTCGCAAGCAATTACGTCATACATGCCTTGTTTGTGCAATGCAAATCTCAGAGGCTATGCTTTTGTCAATAGTAAATGCCAATCTCGAAGGCCTTGCTTTCGCGAGCAGTTACGTCATAGACGCCATCTTTGCAATTTGAATCTCGAAGGCCATGCTTTTGTTTGCATCAGTTGAAAGATTCTGTTGCTTGCGCCTCCCATGCGGCTAATATTACGGTCAAACGAGGCCAAGCTGCGTGAAAATGCACCATGGCCGCTCTCTTTGGTAGTCACTCGGTCGGCTCCGGGCGCACTTCGAGACGTATCATACGGGAACGGTCCGACAGTTACGACGTAACAGCGGGGTTCCCAATACATTGTATCCTATGGGAGCTATGCCGGGACCGGCGGAAAACGACGTAACAGCCGGGAAAACGCAGCAGTGAGGAACGTAACAGCGGGGTTCTACTGTATTGAATGTGGATGTAATGAATTATCAGATGTCACGAGGTAAATTAAAGTGTATCTCGCCACTATGACATTGCAATAGATATATGCTTATATAACAAATACCAGATGTAATGAAGCTATTTTCATATCAGATGAGACTTCATCATAAGGGGGTTCAACTTTATGATTGGTTGCGCCCACCTGAAGCAGCAAGGCCATGGCATAACTGAAGAGCTCTCTGTGGTGCATTAGACTCGTACATCACACTTTTGTTGATGAACAACTGTGCTTACCGCTATCATTGTTTTCTTTTAAGTCTTAGTTGCTCTTACCGTTCATTTAAGTAACGCCTTGGCTGCTCTATTTGCCCTCACAGTGTTACAGTATAGACATTCCAAAATTTTCTACAGTAGAATCCCGCCGATACGTTTTTGAAGGGACCGTAGAAAATAAACGTAAGAGACGGGAAACGTAAGAGCCGAAAAACAGAAAAAATGCAAAATAATTAGTGGTACAGAATTTTATCTCCATGCTTATGAGCAGCACGAAAATTGGCGCGCTCAGCCGCGATCTAGTCGATGGATAGAAACGCGGAGCTGGGGACGGCCTCATCCACAGAATTGTAATCAACGTATGTGATTTTTTTAACACCAACAGCTGTAGGCATGAAAGAACTAAGCACACGCAATCACGACCAGCGCGGCGAGTCCGAACGCGAACCGCGCGCACGACCATGCGAGCTCCGACCAGCGCAAACTCCTCCCGTCCTCCAACAAATAACGATGATGATGAGTCTACGCCAACGCGATGGCAGAAGTGAATGCCAATCTCGAAGGCCTTGCTTTCGCGAGCAATTACGTCATAGACGCCATGTTTGTGCAGTACAAATCTCAAAGACTATGCTTTTGTCAATAGTAAATGCCAATCTCGAAGGCCTTGCTTTCGCGAGCAATTACGTCATAGACGCCATCTTTGCAATACGAATCTTGAAGGCCATGCTTTTGTTTGCGTCAATTGAAAGATCCTGTTGCTTGCGCCTATCATACGGCTAATATTACGGTCAAACCAGGCCAAGCTGCATGAAAATGCACCATGGCCGCTCTCTTCGGTAGTCACTCGGTCGGCTCCGAGCGCACTTCACGACGTATCATACGGGAACGGTCCGACAGTTACGACGTAACAGCGGGGTTCCCAATACATTGTATCCTATGGGAGCTATGCCGGGACCGGTGGAAAACGACGTAACAGCCGGCAAAACGCAACAGTGAGGAACGTAACAGCGGGGTTCTACTGTACATTGATTCTTTTAGTGCTGTTATCCATTGATGTTCAGTAAAGCCATATTCAGCCCCAATAATTGGCTGAATTTGGCTTTTATAATGGCTGTATGCTTGAATCAAAAGGCATATGTTGATAAGTGCCAGTGCTTCCACAGTTGTCATTAATGAATATATTTAGTCATTTGGCTGCTGTTTAGTTTCTTTCTAATACGTCAATCATGTGGTGCACTTTTGATCATGATTGAGCCAGATTTGTATTCAATTTCTCAATCTCTATTGGCTTCTTTTCACGAGTTGCAGAACGGAACCAATTGCCTTGTGAAATTTCATGTTGATCAAGCTCAATCACTATTGAAAGTGCACTGCATGACTGAGGCGTTAGTGATGCTTGCCATACATAGCAGCATAGCAAGCTTAAATATGGCAACTAGGATGCCACATTGAGGGCAGCAAAAGTCAGCCAGCAAGTCTTGGTCATGCAGACCTTTTGGAAGGAAGCATGTCCATTATAATGGAGTATCACCTGAAGTCCTCATGCATAGAAAGGCTTACTGTAGACTTGCTACTTAATGCCTTGGCAATAGTCATTGGCTTTGCAGGGTTGTCACTCATGACGACCTCGACTTTCTGGGAAGATTCAAATGCCTGAATTAAGTCTGGTCCCTGGAAGCGTTTAATTCTCTCTATCGCATATGAGAATAGGTCATTAGCTCTTGTCGGACCCCTAAAAGGAACAGTTTCACCATATGAATAACCAGTGGTGATCTTCAAGAAGCTGTACTTGGCGGAAAAGTGAATAGGATTGCACACAGTTTCATCTACAACAGACTGGAATCTGCTACCCTGAAAAAACTTTTCTAGATCAGTAACAGGGAGGTGGTTGAAGACAAAGAGTGCCTAGACAGATAGATTGGGTCTATGGTGATTTAAAAATGTGTTCTTAAGTTGCTCGTCTGTCCTTTATATTGTAACATAACTCGAAGTTAAACAAATTGTGTATTTAATTATAATACCGAATGCATAGAGCACAAAGAAGCTAGATGCATCAGGGGCACATTACCAAGTATGCGTATTTTGTTATTGGCAATAATGAAAGGTCACTTCTCGATGGGCCACTTCCTTTGCAAGGCAGTGCATGTTTGGCTTTAGTGGAGAGGTAAACTTCTTGCTGCTGATGCCATGTTTCTGATGGGCCCATATTGACATGCTTTATCAGCTTGTGATGCCAGTGGACATAATAGATGCTTGCATTTATCCTTGCAGGAGCTCAGCCTCGTTAGCATACGTGTTGACTCCCCATTGGACCTTATTGTCAATGGGAAAGTCATGAGCAGTGAGAGCAGAGCACCTCTTCGTCTTCAAGTTGTAATCAAGAAAGACTAGTGCCATGTGTTCTTGTACTATTGTCTAGCTGAAGTTTTATAGGAACAAACATTGAGCAACCGGCTGGCCGGTTGATAACTGTTCCATGTGCTGGCGGTTACTTTTGCAACTGCAGTACAGTGATGAGAGGCCGTGTTAAAACTTTTTGCAGAGTTGATCGCTGTCCGTATATATCATGGCCACATGTGCTTTATGGTGATGAAGTTTAAGGAGAAGCTTTAACTCGGGGCCAGCTCCGATTTTCCTATTCACATACTACGTGTAAAATACAAAAATGAGGCAACCACTAGAGTCGTTTGAAGTTTGTCGCATTTGAGAGTGGAAGTTAAATTCTAGGAACTGCAGGGAGCAGAATTTTTATGTGGGAGCTCGTACTGTTTACAAATTTTCCTGAAAATTTTCAGGTTAAAAGAATTGAGGCTCAAAGCTTATACATTTTTAATTCTACACCAAAAACAGATACTATTCCAGCTTTGTAAAGAGCCTGTATGGGAGCATTAAAAGCTGACAACTTTTGGTACTGTGTGAGTTTACAGCTAACAAAACGTTACAATGCTTACAAGGTTTTTGTGAAAGTGCTGATCATAAATTCGGAATAGTACTATAATTTTAAGAGCTGTACATAAAAAGAGAGCAGATGTGCATAACCTTGGAAGATCACAGCCATGTTTCGATCATTGTGGTTGCTTTTGAGCAGTTTTATTTAGAATATAGTTGGCCTGGTATGAAAACATGTACAGTTGAACCTACTTATAATGCTATTTAGCTGCCACAAAAATTTTCTTTATACAACTGACTATTGTTATAATTGGTTACAAAAAAAGAAAGTTACAGTTTCATCCGTAGGATGAAGCATTTAAAGTGATAACAATGCAGTAGACAACTTTTTGCTTTTTTTTTTTGGTAAGGTTAGTAGTAAGGTTTGTAGTTAACATCGTGGTTTAGCTCTAAAAAAAGACAGACACATGTGAGAGACAGGACAGGCGCTACTAACAACTGGTTTATTGCAAGGGTTGCAATGGAATAAATACCACACTGGTGCGCAGACGTGACGAACGCGTAACAAGACGTCACCACTTATCAGGCTACAGGCATGTGGCATCAAAAAGCCTAATCCCATTTCTATACAAGCAGATAGATGTGTCGCTAACACAGTTAGTACCTTTTTTCTTTATATGATACGCCTCCCAGAGTTCGCAGGCTGATTTGTTCCAGCTTCTTCCTAGAATCTTAGCCTCTCGAAATATCGGCTCACACATGCATTTTCGGCAGTGGGACGAAAGATGGGCCCCATCAACTTTCTTTAGATTTTGCGCATGCTCCCTTAACCGGTCATTAAGGCATCGGCCTGTTTGCCCTATGTATGACTTACCGCAAGACAAAAATTCGTTCGTCACGTCTGCGAACCAGTGTGGTATTTATTCCATTGCAATCCTTGCAATAAACAAGTTGTTAGTAGCGCCTGTCCTGTCTCTCACATGTCTGTCTTTTTTTAGCGCTAAACCATGATGTTAAGTACTCACCAACTCGCCCAACAACAAGTTCTTATTAAGGTTTGTAGCTTTATTGGCTCCATATATGGCAGTAAACATTTGCTTAGTAATTTAATTTGCAAGCATGGTGTTACGTGTGCACAGGCAAACATGAACGCACTTCACTCAATAACCATGAACAGTATCACAATACAGTAGACTCTTAGTAAACGGAAATCTATGAAATGGCATTGCTGCTTAAATAGAAAAGCTGCCTCTAATATGATTGGTTGCGTACTTTTACTCTGCACCCCTGTTCATCTCTCGGTAAATGGAACTCCTGTTAAATGCAACTTATTTTCCTGGTCATTTAGGGTTCTGTTTAACCAGAGTCTACTGTGCTGGCATGATGAACAGTGCAATCGAAAGTGAGCAAACACATGGGGTTGTTTTCAAACTCAAGGTTAACACTGGCACAGTTCACACCGTAGTACAAACCAACACGTAGGTATTTATTAGCACCTTTTACACAAGCCTGCCAGCTGAATCATACTGATAACTAAAGTAACACGACAAATAGCACAATAGAATTCCAATGTAACACACAGATGAGACAACATAACACACAATGTAACCTGAATGCGGCATTGGCAACATTGGGCTCGTCATGGGAGGGAGTTCATACGGACGAGCTGCGGAATCGCGCCACAGATCTTCTCACGAGAGACAACCATCCGCCAAGGGCCAAAGAGGGAGAGCCTTGCACAGGCTCTCACTCTCTTGCACAGCGGCGACTATGCCGACATTAGTGTCTCGCAGTGAAGCCGGCCCTCAAGATGCCTGGGTGCCATGAGGCAAGGCAACTTAACAGGGGAAGCAAATATCCCCGCAGCGCATTGCAGAGTGCTCCTCGCTTCTGTGATATAACGTGCAGAGACATGACACATAAACTGACCACCCATCTTAGCTCACTCAGCCTTCGCACTCACCGCAGATGTAATGCGAGACAGGGCGTGCAGGCTGTTCTTTCAGTTAGCCGCTGTGACTGTCACAGCACGAAGCAATGACTCAGCTGCTCCCAGCCGGGCTGAAATAATGGTTTCCACGTTGGCAAAAACTCTTATTTCTGCAACATGTAAGGGAGCATGGCTCAGTGTTGGGGGAAGGGTGAGAGAAGTGAGTGGGAAAGAGACCACCTTCTCAAGCACCAGGTCGGTATACCTGTCTCCCCATTAAATAGAACCTGTGGGTGCCCAGCAGTGCTTCGAAGCGAACCCAGTGCCTCCCGCATTGGAGGTGGACGTTCTAATCAGCTGCCCGCTGCTGCGGTTAACCAGGCTGAGTTGAGGGCATACGCACACTTCACCTCCCCATTCCATGCTTGCACACTCTCTAATGCGCTTTTCCTCAATCCCGCAGGTTACTGCACACAGGGTGTAATATGATATTATTGCACTTGGACTTTATATGGAACATGAGGGTGACAGAAAATTTTCACTTGGATGAATAAAATTAATATCACAATAAAAAAAGACATCCATGGGAATGGCATCTCTTCTAGCTGCAGATCGTGTTGACATGTTTAACGCTAAAATGGCCCTTGCTTCATGCATGATGTAGCAGATGACAGATGATGTGTGGGCCATATACGTTTTGGGAACCTACGTGTGCATGCATGTAGGTTCCCAACCAACATTTAGCCACCTTGCTAAATGCCAGTATGACACGACAAACAGTCTTGCAGTTTGATGTAAAGATGGCTTTACATGGCAAGCATTGTGACATTTTTCAGTGGTAACATGTTGCAGCCAACTGATGTGCTCGCACATATCAGCCATGAAGGAAAATGAAGAAACAGGAAGCTAATACACATGACATCTTGAGAATTAAATGGGATGGCTTTTCAAACAAGAGTGGGATGAACAGGAATGAATCAACAATGTTTCACTGTACTTGTTTAAGTAAAATTTAGCTGAAGTTAAATTCCCTTAACCCACACACTTTCGATTTGCATGCACATTTTCCTTAACCTGTACCTTACTCCCATAAAATACAATAAAGATACTTTATTTAGATCACTGAGGAACAGTTAGCAAATTTCACCATTGTTTATTAATGGATTACGGAGCTGACAGCTTTGTAAAGTCTTTTATGTTTTATTTTCAACAATGTTTGTGAAAAATTTATAGCCTAAATTAAAAAAAAAACTGCTTCCTACAGCCACTAGATTTTACCTCTTTGTATAGAATGCAACAGACCTTATCAAATTCACTGTCGTGGATGTTGTGCAAAACAATTGCCCCATTCCCATGTATAGGAGCTCACGAGGTAAAGCTTCCTCTTACGAAGATGTAAGTGTGCTGTTGTATTATGTTGTTAAATAGCTTGGAATGAGAGCACGGTGAGGATAGTGAAGCTTTCGTTATAGCTTTTAGTAGGTATAAATATTGGCATCAAAGGTGCTTTCTTTTTCTTCAGTGTTGAGCTTACTAGCTGGTAGGCAACAAGGAAGTTGTTTGACCTGCATGTTCATTACGCAACTGCTGCTTGTGTTATGAGAAAAAGGCTGTTCGCTAAGTGGCTCCCTTTGCTTGCACCTAAATAGTGTACAGTATGTCCCAGCTAACTTGCACTAAGCCTTGCAGGAATGAAGAATTCTGTACTTATGGAATGGTTGGGCTTCTTTCGCTGTTTACAGTAATGTAAGAAATGTAACTCCTGACATTGTGTGAAGTGTTTTGAGTGTTTGAGCAAAATGGTTTTTAAAAATGGTTCTAATTTTTATTTTTCAAAAAAAGAAGCAGGAGGGTTAGTCAGCGTACTTGTCTGAGATTGTGGTTAAGAGAATGAACAGATGTGTGCATGTTTTGTATGGTAGTACAGGGCTTTGCTAAAGGTACAAGCCCACTCCATGGTTCTTTGGAAAGTAAGAATTTGACAGCCTGTTCATTTCTAGTTAGGCCAGATAGCCTGTGAACGCTTGGCAGGAAAATGGCCAGGGTCTGCTGCTCACTAGCATGTGAGGGGCAGCTGTATGTAAAAATGTGCCATGGTCAGTGTTGCCATATTTTTTAACGTATGTTGCTAAATTGAGACTATGAACTCTCTAAATATCCGCTGACAATTACTCCTGCTTTGTCACTAGAACTGTTAAGTGAATTTCAAATAATATTTTGTAACATTATATGGTTTACAATAACGTGGTGTAGACCACCTACTGGCCACTTTCATGTTTCTTTCATGTTTGTGCAGTTTAGGAAGGAACAGCGAATTCACTAGCAAAGTGTAGAGGGCTTTCACATTACTAGCATTTTTATAATAACTGATAATAATAGCTGACACCTTGCATTTTCCTTCAGATTGCAAGGTTACAAATATCATGCTTCCATGCCTGGATTTACTTTGAAATTCAATGCAGTACTAATTTGTCTTAGCGACATGAGAAACAGAAGTGATGTCTCAGATTCTTATGAAGCCCAGGCACTCTAATATCTATGCCTCTGCACGGTAGATGTTTCTTATTAGGCGTATATTGTGTCATAAATGTCCTCAGAAATATTATCGGAATGCATTTCGGTACATTTATTAGCTGGTGCGGTGGAGAATGTTGACCAGTCAAGCGTATTTAGCAAAACTGCAGGATCCACCATGTTAGACCCATTCAAACTGGTTCTGTGAGAGTGCGTTCTTTAAGAATATTTTTGAAGCATTCCTAACTTGTGAGTTGCTAAAACATCAGCAGTTGTCCTGTGATGTCACTAAAGAGGAGAGAGGCTTTAAATCTAATTGCACACTTCCTAAAATGTGAGCCCTGGCCCTGGTCACAGTTCATGTTGCTTGCATGGATGGCAGAATGTGGGTACTACTTGAAGAACATGATGCCAAGGTAGAGCCTGATAGCCAGCTTGCATTGCATTTTCACTTTGGGGGGCACTGGAATTGCATATGCAGTTTTCTTGTAAGCAGTGTTTCAAATTGATTGAACTACTTCAAGTGCATTTGAATGGCCGTTATTTAGTGAGCCTTTTTTAATAGCTAGTGTCTCAGAGGTACTAAAGATAATTTTAGCATTTGCAGTAGTGCAGCGATCTGAAAATGAGCAATTGTCTTGTGATTAGTACCTATCAAGTTGAACAGTGTTAAGTAGAATTTATTTTTAGTGCTACTATATGTGCAAACTTCTGCATAAAATGTTCCCATTGCTAGTGGTTTATGACTGTGGTAGTTGGCCACAGTAAAGTAAAAAGTGATAACCACAGATGAACCTGCTTTTCATGGTTCTGGTTTTCATGGTTTCATGGTTAAAGCATAACCTTTAGATACTGTTTTTGCAAAGGCCACTCTAAATCTCTCTCAATAGCTTACTGTTGCCAATAAATTTGGCATGAAGTTAGCATTAGAAAAGGAAGGTTTAGGTATGGATTTTGATGTGCTTAGCAGTGCCTATTTGGTTCAAAGGTTCTTTGAGGTGTTGGAAGAGAGCTGACTGGGGACATTTACAATATTAAGTAGCAGATGAAAAAGGAATAGCTCCTCAAGCTTGTAGGATTTCTGGAGTAGCCAGAACATCAATAATGGAGTGTATCATGTGACTTTGTTTATAGTTTTTTAATATTGCTGTGGGAATGTGCTGTTTTTTTATTTCTTTTTTTGAGGTGTTAGAAGTTTGTACAGATTACTTGTGGTGAGCTGAAATTTTTGTTTTATGAATTTCTTCTTCTGATGACGATAGGTAAATAGGCATATATAAAAGATTGTGTTCATTGGTTTAACATGCTTGTGCATGAGGCCTGCTACAGATGTGCACTAGCTCTAGGAAATATTGCAGCTTGTCCACATAGCGTGGAAGAGAAAAATGCAGTCTCATTAAGACCAGACAAGGTTTGTCACAACTGCAGGAATTATTGTTAGATCTGGTAGTTAGTGCTGCAGCATATGAACATTTGATACAGTCTAATGTGGTAAAGAAAAAAAATAAAAAGCTCTAAATGATTTCATTGCAGAGATGCTGTGGTTCTGTTGGGCTGACAGTTAAATTTTTTAATGGATATGATAGGTGTGAGAGAGGCTGTTGGCACTTCAGAAAGGGTACATGGGGAAAAAACTCAATGAAAAGGCTGCTATTTTGGTTATTTTGTATAGTTATTTTGGTCACAAAGGTCATGGCTAATACTACATTTTGTTAGCCTCTTGTACAAGCTAGTGACACATAGTGGTATCCCAGTAGTTTTGGGCTGAATACTTTCATCATGGCTGGTGCATATGTGCTGGTGTTAGTATTCAAAATGAAATCTTGTGTTGAGTTTTGATGTACCTTATTATTTTTTTTTTTGACTCTTGAGTTACCTGGTAGCTCTAGCAGGTCAAGTTTCTCTGTTGTATAAGTCGAGCAGATCTCTGTATATGTTGGTAAAAAATTATTTTCAGCAAATTGCTTTTCTAACCAGAGATGAGCTGTGCTTTTCAACTCAGTTCTTGCCGTGTGTTTGAGTTTCATTGCTCGAACATATTATTCTAAGTTTTAGTTTCCTTTTGTTATTATCGGTTAAGATAATTATTCTAGCCTTGAATATGTGCTAAATGAAAGTATTTTCCAGAGCAGGTGTCTTTCACTGTAATACTTTAAGGGAATATTACAGGCAAACTACACATGTGTTTTGAACCCAGGTATAATGTACAAGACCTTGCTGGAATGAAAAAAAAAAAAAATAAAAAAAAATAGGAAATTTTGTGCACTTACGAAAAAACTTGTGAGTTAAAGGGTTAAGCACGTCCACACCTCTTTAGGTATTGCTTTATACACAAAGCACATTAAGTACTGTTTGCAGTTTGTAAGAGGCTGATGTAGAGTCTGATGTGCAACAACGCTGCTTATGGAGAAAGTTTTTTTATGTACCATGTTCGCTGTGCACAATGAGAACAAGTGTGGCCTGTTGTAAAATATTCTTATGTAGTTGTGTAGAGCACAACTGCAGTTAAGTTCTGCACATACGTACTGGCCATGACATTAGGTACATTTTGGGCACTCTAAGCTGTGTGCAAGGGCAGTGCTGTTGCAGAGGTAGGCAATTTCTGATTCTTTGTGAAATTGCTGCTTTGCAGAAAGAGAATGGTGGGTTATTTCTTGCTGGGGGTGACCAGTGAATAGAGACAACAGTTGGGCGGTCATGGTGTGCGTTTTTTTAATGTTATTTCATGTCCATTCTGTTGTCGAAAAGATTTCAGCACGGAAGAAAATTTGTCCAAACCAAATTCTATTCAACCATTTTCTTAACACCACAAGCAGAATGCTTCTACTTGCTCCAACTCCGACTGCTCTGTCCACCATTTGACAGGGCATGTTTTCCCAATATTGTCTTAACTGTGATGTATCCGTGTAAATAACACATGTTTGTGCTAGAATATTTTAAAAACTTATTTCTTCTTTATCACTGTCATTGTCTTGTGACACGATATGTTTTGTCGCCTTGCCTTTAAACACAGTTGTTTTTTTTCTGCTTCTCACTGTCATACTGTCAAATGAGCTGGTCACAGTGTTGCCTTCGTGCTTGTATTTTAGTGGTAGTCAGAAACAGTGCAGTACAGTTTCTTTTTATCGTTTTCATCACTCTTCTTTATGTACTGTTTTGCTGGGCAATTGTTATTTTCACTTGTGCCTTGACGATTGTAAGTAGGGTGCGTCTTGCACATACTGGAAAAGCAGGCAGTATGTCATCTTGCAAAATTTTGAGTTTTGTACATAGATTGTATGCCCAAAAAATGTGTGTAGGCACTTTGCATATTGTGAAGCATCGTGGGGTACTTTGCAGGTTATACATTTTTGTTGCTTGAGAATTTTTTCCAGATTACCATATTCTTATTATATTTGTTCTTGTTCTGTGTGTAAAAACTGTAAGGCGAGAAAAACTTCCTGTACTGTTGCTCCTTGCTAAACCACTCTATGGTTTTCTTTTTTTATGAGAGAAAGCTTCTTGATATTAAACAGTTTTGCAGCCAAATGGGCTTTGATAGACGGTGCCCTTATACATATATAACCTGGAAGCAAAGTTGGAAAATGGGGTTACTCTCCAGACAAGCTATCATAAGTAAAGCAGAGAAATGACCCGTTAATCAAGGCGACAGACTGAAATGTTATGTATGCGGAGATTATGCAGAAAGCTGCTGGAACCACTACATTGTTTGAATATACCAAGAAGCTTTTGATGTGTAACCATTAAAATATTTGACAAGCTTTGACTAGGGATAGCTGCTCGCTATTTCTGCATGTGTCACTGTGGTCAATTAAGAGATGCAGCCTGTATTTAGCCTATTTCCATTGGGTTTTGTTAGTCTGTGCACATTTCATGCCACTGGCATATCATTTGGAGGGCCAATCTCATCTGTGCAATGAAAAGCATTTTGTATTGAATTTTATTCTGTGCTCCTGTTTTATTCTTCACCAACATGATTACTCATCATGAAATACTCTTCCTGGAAGCCAAGTGATAGTTTTAGGCCTCTATGGCATCCAGCCATCATTGTAATTGTACATAATAATGCCATATTGCTGGTACACATTGCTGTCATGTTGTTTTTTATGTCAAACCCAAGTAGTTTAATGATATAATGAAAATAGTGGCAAGCAATAACCACTGCAAACAACAGACAGTATACATAATGCAAAACCATAAAAGGTATTTTGTTTGTTGCCCTGCCAGGCTGAAATCGAGAAGGCTAGGGAAGTTTGCCGCAGTAGCTACATAACATCAGCCTTGGAATGCTGCCGGCGACAGCTTGCAGTAAGTATAGCCTGTAATGAAGGTGGCTTGTAAGCAAAGTTCTACATTTTCGACAAAATCGATAAAATCTGAAGAGTAATCTCCAGCATGAAAAAGAAAGGCTGGTTTAGGTTTATCCAAGAAACTCAGATTTACGGGATTCTCAGTTGTGGTCAGTGACATAGCCAGTGGGGGGGGGGGGGGGGGTCTGACGGGCTACAGCCCCCCCCCCCCTTCCCCGAAATTTTTTCGTACTCTCATGTACCACCGACCAAAACAGCCACCTGCGCCAGAAATCATCTGGATTTTTTCTAGAATTCCTTTCCACAGACGAAAAGACACTTCGGTGCGAACATTGCTGATTTGGGCTGGCTGTCCTCGCTACGCCCATGGCGGCCCTGTAACTGGCTGCGCAGTGTACGGCCGTCAGAAATACTCTGCAGAGGCGTAGTGCCATGGATTGCCATTTTGCGACGCAGCGAGATGCTGATTAACGGGTTCCGCTCTCCCATGCTGAGCCGTGCTACCGTGAATGAGTAACCGTTGAGGCGGGGACGTATTGAACATGAAAGGATTATATCTTTGTAGCGGAGTGTTCAAAAAGAGGGTGGTCATCTTTCACAGCAGGCCATTGACGTTTCGTTCTCTTGCCCCTGTGCGCGGACAGCGGGGAGTCGTTTTCGAGGGCAAAAGTAAGCCCGTTTCGTTGCTCTGAAGGAGCCTTTGCAGAGAGTTGCGCCGATAACACACGGCACCGCACTAAGTTCCTTAGATGCATGGTTTGTGGCCTCCGCGATTAGCTGCGGTTTCTCAGATGAGCGCCACAAAAAAATAGTGAGAAAAAGAAAAGGAGGCGGCTGCTCGTTAAATCAGCAGGATAGAAAGCATTTAAAAAAAACCACGCTGTTACCACACTATTTACAAAGCAAATGACACTGCCGGAATTGATTACCATAGCGGCTCTAGCGACTTGATACAGGCGTACAAAGGGTGACGTCTATGCCTCGGCAGTGCATTTTCGGGGGGTCACGCATATTTACAACATCACAGAGGGGATTTGGCGGCACCCACGGAGCCTTCGTTGAAAGGTTGCATTGTTGAGGTACGCAGGCTGTGTGCGAGAGCACCCTTTACGTTCGAAAAGTCGCGGGATCTGCTTTCCCGAAAAGGAACGTTGCTGGGAGGGAGATATTCCTTTGTCGTGCGCCACTGCACATATACGCCTTTCCGGAAGATGTCCCCTCACGTAAAGGACTTTAAAAATGACTGTGGTGCGCGGGCTGGGAACGAAGACATCGATCCGTTTCCATATGAGAAAATCGCAGGTTCAGGATACATACGACATCTCTTTAGACGCAAAAATGTTCCAAAAAAACGAGTGAATTCATTATCGTAGAAGGTTTACTCCGATTCAATGTAATTATTAACAAAATGATAGACGTTTCGCCACCTACGCACCCATGCACACCCCTGCACAGGACATAGCTTCGACCTAAACAATGCGACGACGATGGCTCGTGAACGAAGGTGGGGCAAAAGAAAACTCCTGGAATCGTGGTTCATTCGTCTTAAACCGTCGGCTTGCAACATGGCTAGGTGCAGTGTACCAACTTGTTCGCAAGTATCCCACACTGCATCGGCCGTATATATATCTGTGTGTGTGTGTGTGTGTGTGTGTGTGTGTGTGTGTGTGTGTGTGTGTGTGTGTGTGTGTGTGTGTGTGTGTTTGTGTGTGTGTGTGTGTGTGTGCGTGCGTGCGTGCGTGCGCGCGCGCGCGCGCGCGCTCAAAGAGAATTTGCTTAGCTGTGTTTAATAACATTATAGAAGAAATATAGCCAGGGGGGGTCTTACGTAGCATACACTGGGACTACCATACATATGCTATGCGTGTAATAGTATTACAAGTAACACTTTTTATAGGGATGGGCGAGCGAATATTCGGGCGTTTCGAATATTCGAACGAATATTACAGTATTCGAATTCGCTTCGATACGAATTTAGATTATTCGAAATGAACGAATATATGTATACATTTGACCGCACATAACCCCCTGTAAAGGTGGTTTCACTGCAGCGTCTGGTTGCTATGCCGTGAAACAACCCCTCCAGGGGAAATCCGCACTGCCGCGAAGCCACACTTCAAGGTTAAATGTACATATTTCTTAGGGGCGAAGCTCCTTAAGGCGGCACCCGTTCGTCCCTCGTAGTCGTAGTCGTAGTCCGTAACCAGTCTTACGCTTTGACCTCCAAGGTGGTGCCGGTGGGAGATTTCTCCTGTGCGTTGTTGAACAATAAAAAATTCGCAGCATTAGCTAAAAGCCGACTTCTTCTGTCTCTCATTCCCATTAGCAGCCATTCTTTACCTCCAAGGTAGTGCCTGGTGAGATTTCTCCTGTGCGTGATTAATCAATAACAATTTTGTTCAAAACGCTGTTGATTGATGAAATAAACCAACGAAAGACGCCAGATGTTTTGTAAAAGCAAAACGGAAGAACGCCAGATGTTTCTAAAGCAAGAGGAAAAGACGCCAGCTGCTTAACGAAAGACGCCAAATGTTTTCTAAAGCAATGGTTTTCTAAACAATGAAAATTCACAGCGTACATGTAAAATTAAAGTGAGCTGCAAGTCGTCATAACTCATCGAACCTTTAGTATAAACGCGCCCTATCTCACGTCGGTGATGATGTACTGGGCAGAATTCACGGAAGATTCACGGTTTACCGATGAACCTCCGCAGCTTCGCCCACTCATCATCATTCACTCCGTGAATATGCTGTGATTTTTTTTAAGTTTAAAAGCGTGTTATATGGGCTTATATGTGCTAAGTATAGTAATTTTTTAATTGTAACGTATTGCACCACTTATAACTTGCACCCTACTGCTATTCAAATCTTGATACTATTCAAGGCTGCTTCCACTTCATTTCAAACCAAAAAAGTGACATTCACTCATACCTAGTTCCAATCCTTAAAAATATTGTGCAAGGGTCATGACGAAAATGCTCATTTTTCTTAATAATATGCGGTAAATACTATTCGATCCGAAATTATTCGATCAAATCACTATTCGCTTCGGATTTGCTTCGAACCTCATATTCACTATTCGCCCATCCCTACTTTTTATACATTAACCACAGAACTTTATGCATGAACACAATGATGTCCATGGCGGCCTTCCCAGTAGTATAGATTTGTATCATTCAATGAAATCTCGTTAATGTCTAAAAGCTGCTCACTAATAACTGCGTTTTTAATGTAGGTAGCAATGAGTGCACTTTTTCTCTTCATTAATTAATACTGCACTTTCTTTCATTTTTCAGGTTTGCGTATATTATATTTTGCCTTGCTTGCCCTTAGTCGAAATAGTGTTTCTAGTGCGTTATTATTATTATTATTATTATTATTATTATTATTATTATTATTATTATTATTATTATTATTATTATTATTATTATTATTATTATTATTATTATTATAACATTAACATTGTTGTTAACTTGTCAATCACAAATTTCCCTTAAAATGTAAGAATTTGCGGTATTAGTGGCGTAGTACATTCTTTATACTCAACGTATTTCCATTTGCGACGTTGCTTGGAGGGCCTTCCGGCCCCTCTAAGTAAATGCGTCTATGCTAAAAGCGTAAGCACAAATTTTCGTTGAAAAAATGTGGGCGATTGTAACTTCAAACTACCTCGCATTGTTTTCTTCCTCAATGGTCTTTAGATGTTTATGATTGATCGAAATTTTCTGGCTCATTCACGCAACACCTGCTCGTAACGCGGTGCAACAAATGACGCGAAAATGACCTGTCGCGTAGTGACCACTTATGCGCGACTGCGTAAAAAATAACAGACCACACTATATTAAATGCAGCGTATTTGTTACCATTGGTTCTTCGCCATTCGTAAAAAAATTTTCGCTGTGCCATAAAACCGCCTGCTTGTCACGGGACGTCACAAATCTGTGAAATCTCGCGGCGTTTGACGTGTGCACATTAAACATCGCATTACTATGCCGAACGATGCCTAAACTTTTTCAGAACAGCCAGAAAGTGTCTCATTCTGAACGCAATTCAGGAAGGCTGCTCGCCGCTCACACAGGCAGAGGCTAATTATAGCAGCTGGCGAGATGAATTCATATGAGTATAATAAATATTTACCGTTGTATTATAACGATGTTGAGCTGTTTCTGTGCGTATACAATTCTGTGAACGCAGCTTTGCTGAGAGAGGGGGAGAGAGAGAATTAAACAGCGCTAGTCTTGTGTGCTTCTCTGCCATCCGAGTTGTATTTCGCGCTGTACATGTCAATTCAAGATTAATCAAGACCAACTAGCGCGGCTGTCAATTCATTCTCTTTAGTACAGAAAACCGTTTACTATGACGATCTTCCTGGTCCGGTAGAACAAGTTGCGGGGCAAGCTTGAAAGCTGGGCTTCCCAATGTGCTCGAGTTCACGGCCTTATTCGTCGCATTGTTGCAAGTCGGCGCGATCACTGAGAGCTAGCATATGATAAGCAAGGTGAAGCAGGTTGATCGGTCACTAAAGCGGAAACCTTTTTTTTAATTCTCCCAGTTTGGCCCAACTAAAACACTTAACACTTCTGCACTCTCTCGACCCACAGCAGCTTGAATATAAAGCAGCGGTGATGCTATGCCTTTTCGATGGAAGAAAGTGAACATATCCTGAAACAGGAAGAGCGTTTCATCGGTCCACAAAGCGTTTACTTGTCCCCACCCGTATTTGCGTCGTCGATGATGTGAATTTCAGGCCAGGTAAAGCAGGATAAAAACATGACACAGCCCTTGCTCAGCGGTAGCCTCCTCACGAAAGCGTTGCATAGGTGGCCTGCACCGCAGAGAGCCTACAGTGCGTGGTCGTGAAACGCGGCAGACAATTTTCACAGCAGAAGCGTAGGACAAAGCTCTTTATATCATGATGTGATTGCTGTGTTGAAGCAAAACTTCGCCACAGTGGTTCGTTTTCCAGCGTTCAGCCGACAGTGACAGGACACTCTGCCTTTACGGCAGAGTGTCCTTATTTTCCCCACTATTTATTTTTGTCCTTTCTCTCTAATTTTCTGCCACCAATACTATAATCGTCTCTTACTTATTTCAATCGCGGGTGTGTTCAGCTTTCCATTGTTGTCCCTAAAACATAAGGCTTCGTGTAGGCTCGTGTCCAAACGTACATCTGGGTGGATAATCTCCACATTCAATCAGAAAATGCTCCGCTGTTTCCTTATCTTCCCCACAGCATGTGCATTGTTCTTCTTTACTGAATCTCGCTTTATAACTACGCGTTCTAGGGCAACCCGATCTCGCTTCAAACAGTAAAGCGCTTCCCCTTAAATTATCGTAAAATGCCTCCCTCCTTATTTCATTTTTGCCCTTTGGTAGTTACTCGGAGCCGGTTCTTTTCTCCATAGCTGCCATCCAGTAAATCCTCTCCGCCTCTCTGCCTTTTCGCTTAACGCTCTTTGTTGCCATATCGCTTACACTACCAGCCGTATATTTACTAGTGAGCTTCCTAGTTCTTTTTCTCCACTGTGTGTCAACGCTCTTCCTATACAAATAACGGAACACCTTCTCTGCTATCTATTCTCTTTCATATTCCTTATAGACTCTCTTCGAACCTTATTTTGCTCTCTGCAACAACAACCGCGGTCCCCTAGTGGACGTTTACAAGCACGTGTGGGACACTGGTCGATCTTCGCTCATTTGTGGCCAATGTATCCCGAGAATGCCACCTACATATGTGGCGAAACCAGACTCTCGGGAAAAATTGCTCTGCAATCCCATCCAACGCAAGAAGATTCGCCAGCACTCTGCGGGACTGCTCGACTCCTTGGCTCTCAGAACTTACCCTAGTTCCTCGCCATGGTCATTCGTATGCCAGCTTTTGTTTAATTTTGAATTTTTGTTATAGTTAGTCACTGTTAAAGAGGGGTGTCACCAAACTTTGAGGCTATAAAAAGCCTGCTGTAGGCTTCCTCTGTATGCATTGACACTCAGCACGAAGTGCTGGGCACAGCAAACGTTTAGAATATATTTTAATGCGCTTCGAAAGTGTGCCTAAATGCTCATTCTCGCGATCGAGACCCATCGCTAGCGTGACTGACACCGAAATCACTGTGTAGGGAGCGTAACGAAAGTCTTAGTGGCGTCAGACCACATTAGAGGGACGTGCAATGAGCGGTGACCCATCACTCCTCTGCACCGGGCAAGCCAACAAGACAACAAGAGAGCATCGGCTGCGAACTATACTAATTTTTTCTGAGCTTGTTGCCGAAGTAGAGAAACTTGCTCGCATTTTGCAAAGTGCTTCGTATCGTCACGCTAACTTGCGAAGGCGACATTGGAGAACCTTAGTTCGCTCGAGCATTTCTTTGTTTTAGCTTACCGGGTTGCCGTAGCCAAACGTGAAAGACCGGATATGTGGAGCCACCTGGTGGCGCAAAGATAAACCAGGCAAGCACAGAATTGCTGTTGCAGAAACCTAATGTATTCTACTTCTCTTCTGGTGGAAATTCACTGAGACAGTATCAACAAAGACACAGTATCAGCAAAGCACCAAAGGCGGTAATTTACACAGACTCAGTGCACTAAAGGCCTTACACACTTATTTGAATCTTAACCTTTTCTTGGAGACAATTTGGAGATGCTGCGAAGAGCTGGAGAACATGGCAAGCTGATCCGTGTGGCCTGGTTGTCACACCATATTGCAGCAGATCGAGATTTGGCCTTGTTGGTATGTACTGTTCAACTTGGTGGAAAAGCATTCAAACAACATGGATGAAGGAAACGAAGTACGATCTTAGTGCTAATGTCCTTCCTTTATTTCGTCAGTGTTGTTTGAACAGCTTTTCCTGCAAGATGAGCCGCGCCATATTGGTACGTCAGAAAATGAAAAGGTAGCTAAAGTAGCAATAATGACGACTCATAAAACATTAGTGAATATGAAGGTACCTTTCAGAGATTGTATCTGCAGATGCCAGACAGCGTTCAAGTCTCAGGATGAATGGGACTCAATCTAGAAATCATAAACTTACTCTACATGAATGGAAGTCGTGTCGCCACCAAGAATGCTTTACTGAAGTGAGAGGAGAACCAAAATTGGAGTGCAAAGAGCCACTTTCTATTATTCGTATTCTAAACATATCTGGCATTAGAGAAAGAAAGAATTGCTTTCACAGAGTATACAAATCGCTGACACCTCTCCGGCCACTTCTAATATTATCAGAACGTGCACCAGACTTCATACAATACTTTTGTTTAGGTTATTAGAGACCACACATCTTTTAAACAAACTGTAAGAGGAGGTTTTGTTCTTTCTACTCCTGTCATTCACCTCTTCACTAAACCTTGTGACTGGTGCATCATAGTAATTGATTCTTTTGCACCATAAAACCCAACGTAAAAGAAAGCTGTAATCACAAGACTATGTCATGTTGACTCTGCAGGAAAAAGTGTGAGGCTGAAGACATTTGTCAGCAAAACTCCTCGCCCTACCTGTTAAAGTTGATATTCCAGAAGAAAAATTTTAACAAGCTGCTTTCAATAATTAAGGAACTACAAGATTGGTCTGCTGTGTAGCCTTGTATACCGCAGTGTGCTCTGTTACCGATGGCAAGCAGAATACCACCATCGTACCGTGTGTTCATAGGATTTATGGGTGGGGGTTGTTTTCTCGGCCCTGAACAAACTAGCACGTTTATGCACGCTGGTCAACCCAGACGATGCGACGACCGAAAAGTACAAGAAGTAGCACGCGACGAAATTCGTGAAATGCCGCAGCGATGTTGTATACAGTGTCTCTCTGTCCTGTGGTCTCTTGTACATACATTGGACAGACGGGTCGTACGTGGTATTAATAACAGCCTCAGATAGCATCCTTGCTCGCTCAGGACCGCCCAAGGAAGCAATCTGGAAGAACCATCTGACCTGCAACAACTGCAAACCAGATTTTTCACGTATAATTATATTGAAGATGTACAAGAATCGCCTCACACGTGAAACAATTTAGGCCTACGCATTTCATCAAAGGGACGGCAGTTGCGTCACCATCCCATCTGCTGATCGGACAGATAAGGAGCTTGACTGACTTGGATAACAGATGGAGACGCATTCTTAGTCTAACCACGTGTGCATTCGCCTCAAGTATACACAGTTGAACCTCGATACAACGAAGTCGGTATAACCGGTAACTTACTTCGTTTTATCGAAACTTCGTTAAGCTGAAATTCGGCCTTTTATGCAAAGTTCACCGAAGGATTCATTTTTTGATGCATAATGCCGCAAGAGTGTTTGAATAATATGGTAGTACGAAAAAAAAAAACTAATTTCAATAACGTAAAAATTTACAGTGCGTATTTTTGGGCGAGTCGGATCGTACTTCATTAAGCAATAAGGTGCTGTACAAAACATACATGGACGAGAAGAGCACAAGGACGGGCGCAGTCCTTGTTCTTGCGCCTGTCCTTATGCTCTTCTCTTCCGTGTATGTTTTGCGAAGCACCTTGCTTAATGAAGTAAAAAATTATTTTGCTTCCCGAGATCTGGTGACAACGATTTGATGCCGCGCCGGCAAAAGTCCTTCAAGCTCTGTACGTCACGCTTCAAACAAGGGGGAAAAAAAGAAAAGAGATAGAGAGAAAGAAAATGGAGGTTTAAGCGAAGTTATCGCGTCTATCCGGACGCTGCGGTTTTCTATCGAAACCTCGCGTGTTGCCCAGAGTGGTGCGACGCCGATGCTGTCACGTTCACCGAACCACTTGCACTCAGTCCGTTTCACACGCCACATCGCACCATCACACCATCACGCCATCACACGCCACAAAAACCGTCACACCATCACCGCCACACCATCACACGCCACAAAGGCAAAGGAGCTGAGGTCTAAAATCTCATGAAGTCAAGATAACAACCTGAACCATGGCCCCTCCGTTTATGGTGGCCACCTTTGTTTTTGTTTTTGTTTTTTTCGCAGCATCGCGCGCCCAATTAAAACCGAAAGGCCCGTTACGACGTCTTAAATTTCGGTCGCGGACTATGCATTAGTTCCACAAAATCCTTCCTTCTAAGTCGGCTTTATTACAGAACGTCCACCTAACTTTATAGAGTGCGACTAGTAACCTCTAGCAGGTTGGGTGCTAAAAACTTGTTGCTGTAGTGCCCTTACCGAAAACACGCTAATTTGTGGTAAATGCGCCCAAGTTCCGATTGTTTTCGCTGAGAATGTGTTCTATTCTTCACAAGGCCAGAACAGATTATTTCGAGTTCGGTATCGCGAAGAGAGCTCCCCCGAACAAGCGGCGACGTCTTTTCTCTTACAGATCGGGATCGCTTGCAATATAAGATACCGGCTTTGTCGGCGACGTCCGTTTCCTGAACGATCGCAGTCGCTTGTAATGGAAGTTGGAGCTTGTTGCGTTACTGTTACTGCATCCACGGCTGCCCATACTTGTAACATGGTACGCGCGACTCGGAATTCGACCAGGCGACTAGGCCACAGCGTACTTTAATATATAGGCCCGTCTGTGCTGCGTGGGGACGGTTGAATAGTGCGCGAAACGATGTGTCTCCCTCTCCTCCGCTCCGAAGGCGAAGGAGGAGAGCATGCGGTATATGCACCCTTATCCGCCACCTCAAAAACCGCTCAGAAAAACCGTATGCTAGTGAACCATGTGACCACTGGCGCAAGCAGAAGTGTCACTTTCTTGCCTTGGATTCCTGTGTGGTGGCAGTGAAGCTTTGTTATATTGAAATCGCGGAAGCGTGTTTATAAACACGCTTCCGCGATTACACTGAGGCAAAAATACATAGTGTTCTATGGGCATTAGGTTATAAAATCTGAAATACAGTTAAACCTCGATATAACAAAGTCAATAAAATCGGCAATTTACTTCGTTATATTGAAACTTAGTTACAATGATATTCGAACTTTTTAAGCGAAGTATAGTCGCAAAAGCTTCTTTTTTCCTCTTTTTTTTTTCTTTCTCTTTCTTTTTCCTTTTTTTTGCGTGGGAAGTGCCGGAAGAATGAACTATATACCAGTAAAAAAACTAATTTCGATAACGTGAAAAGGTTCATTTTCTTCAACCTGAGATTCGGCTACCGCGGCTTGATGCAGCGCCGGCGAATACCTCTTCACATCGGCCGAACATCACGCGTGAACCCGAAAGAAATGCAGGCCAAACGCACTGTGGCAATACGGAATATGCGAAGCTATCGTGCCTGTTCCGTCGCCGCGGCTTGTAATCAAAACATCGGCTGTTGCCCGAGCGGTGCGACGCCAATGCTACCATGTTCACCGAACCACATGTTTTCCACTCCCTTCCATGAACGCGCAGAGTCGATAATCGCGTCGCACGCCACAAAAACAAAATGGCTGCGGTCTGAAATCGCATTAAAAGCAAGGCGACAACCTGATTTACTCAACCGTATTACGACTGGCCCTAGCTGAAGTCGCAATAATGTATTACCTTGGTCTTCCTCTGCGGCAGCACTGAAACTTCGCTATATTGAAATTACGGATAAACACGTTTGGTTACATTGAGGTTCAAAATACATAGTGTTCTATGGACATGAAAGTGAGAAAAAGATAAATACTCCGATGCTTCGTTATATCTAGAATTTCGATATATTGAATTTCGTTATATCGAGGTTTAACTGTGTGTTTTGTGTATTTTCGAATAAATTATTTGTTGATAGTCTGCGCTCGTGTTTGCTGCCGTACTTCCTTGTCCCGTATTCGCGCAGTTCACTCGGAAGGTTTTTGCTGTCGGTAACTTGTGCTCCGTCGTAAAAAATATCATCATCATCATCATCCGGCACGCGCTCTCTTCATTCTCTTTACAGCGAAGTTGTTTAAGCTATCGGCAACTTGTGCTTCGTCGTGCAAAACTCTTCAGGTCGGTATGCGCCACAGGAATTGGGCAAGCCCCACTACCGTGTACAGCGGGTGCGAGTGTCAAACGAAAACGTGAAAAAGAGAGATAGAAGGAAAGAGATAGAAAATAGAGAAAAAGAGAGAGAAAGGAAGCGATAGGAAAAAAGAAAAAGATAAAAGTAGAGAGAAATAAAGGGAATGAAGACATAAAAAGATAAAAAAGATAGAAAAACAGAAAAACATAGAAAGAGAGAGAAAGAGGGCGAAACAAAAAAAAGCAAGAGATGAAAAAAAAATCGGAAGTGATAAATAGAGAAAGAAATGGAAGAAAGAGGAAGAAATAGAGTGAGAAAGAAAGAAACAGATACAAAAAAAGAGATGTTAATAATTTTACAGTGTTTCACCCCGTGTACAATGACACGTATGATATATGTAGTAGACGCCTGCGCACAAAGATTGCCGCAGGTGCATCACATGATTGACTCTTCAGATCCTGTAGCTGTACAAGATGGTACACATCTTGGCTGTATACTACAACGGTACAAAATGCAGTGATAAAAATTATGGCAGCTTCGCGCTAGTGGTGCCAGGCCTGAAGGAAGAGCTGGGCGGCCTTCCTTGTTTCTCTTTTTCTCTGTTTCTTGTATCTCTTTTGGTAACTTTGGTAACGCTATGAATGTTTCCGTCGTGCTCGAAATTTTGGAGTAATATCTTCAGCAATGTCTTCAGGCGCCGTGTGCTTGTCTGCTTTCTTTCTGCGTCCTTGTCTAGTCGCGCTTACTCACTCTTCATGGTTACCACTGTGTTAAGCAGCTCCACGAAGTTCCGTTTTGCAGTCGCTTACTATAACTAAAGAAGCATGGTGTCACGCGTGCACTAACGTGAACATACCGGACTCGACGACTGCGGGCACTAACTGTCGCAACACTGGTGGGATCACAGGCGTGCGTAGGTCCATCGGAGGGGGGGGGGGACAAGTTTCGCCGCAGCCCCCCTGTTGGTCCAGTCCGAGGGAAAACAAGCTCCGCAATGGACGCAGAAATGAAAATGAAGCGATGACGTGCTTCTCACAAAAGGCCTGCCATTGTTCCCCAGCTTTCCGGGGTAAAGGTGGGAAGCAAACAGTTCTTTGAATTCAACATCAGCGGTCCTTGGTCGCCAATATCGTAAAAAAAAAAAAACAGGCGTAGCAATAACCCTGCGCATTAAAAAACGACGCGAAAGGTGCGACTGAGAAAAGGTACGGGACAGAATTGGCGCCCTCTTCGGGTGGTTTGCCCGCTGGCTTGCGCAAATGCGCGAACACTCGCCTTTCATGTCCACGCGCACTCCGAGCCGTATCCACACACCAGAAAGGAGGAAAACGCGAGTTGCCAGACCACGGCTCCTGGCCCAGTAAAAATGGTCTATAGACGATGCTTTATTTCTGTTTCTTTTTATTCCGCATTTTTCTTCTTTTTTCTTTTGGTTGTTGTTGTTCTTGTTCATTTATTGTTCATTCGGCAGCGAATGTACCAGAGTAATCCAGTCGGCGTCTTTCATTTTGTTCTGGTTTACTGTTTACGTTCTTTTTTTAATATATATATTTTTTCTGCTACGGCGGCGAACGTTCCAGAGTAGTCCAGCTGGCCTCGGCAAACGGAGAAGAGTGTCGCGAGGCTCGAGGCGCGCGAACCAGGCTTTCCCTGTGATCATTCGCTCGGTTACGTCAATGGACAAAGGTGGACAACGCTGAAACGATAACAACAACAACAACAACAACAACAACAATAATAATAATAATAATAATAATAATATCTGGGACTTTACTAGCCGCAACCACGATAGGAGAATGAGGCACGCCGTAGTGGAGGGCTCCGGAAATTTCGACCACCCGGGGTTCTTTAACGTGCACCTAAATCTAAGTACACGGGCCTCAAACATTTTCGCCTCCATCGAAAATGCAGCCGCCGCGGCCGGGATTCGATCCCGCGACCTTCGGGTGAGCAGTCGAGCGCCATAACCACTAGACCACCGTGGCGGGGCACGCCGTAGTGGAGGG
Source organism: Rhipicephalus sanguineus (assembly GCF_013339695.2). NCBI lineage: Eukaryota > Metazoa > Arthropoda > Arachnida > Ixodida > Ixodidae > Rhipicephalus > Rhipicephalus sanguineus. Next base: position 216,745,676 of record NC_051176.1, on the reverse strand, counting down.
CTCCGGAAATTTCGATCATCCGGTGTTCTTTAACGTGCACTCACATCGCACAGCACACGGGCGTCTAGGACTTCGCCTCCATCGAAACGCGACCGCCGCGGCCGGGATCGAACCCGCGACTTTCGGGTCAGCAGCCGAGCATCGTACACTGTACCATCGAGTCGGACGACGTTCAAACCAGCAACGGGCGTCTAAGAGCTGCGCTCTAAAAGAAAATGTACGCCACCTTGTTCTACGTGGGGAGACAAAATCAATACGAGTAATAAAGGTACACCAATGTGAAAGACACTGAAAATGCCGGGAAATGAATTAATATTGATATGATAAACAGGCTTGCCGTACATTGTGCGATCTTTCGTTATGCCCATGTGCTTGACAAGAAAAAAAATTCATCACGTATTATACTCTATAACCAGAACAAAAAATTATGAAACTGTTTATGTCATAAGCATTGCACTCTTTTTGTAGCTTGTCTTACCATCGTGCATCAGTTGTTGTTTCTTTTTTTTTCACGAAAACCAGCTGGCATTCATCTTCTGTCTGTTTTGCCACCGTTGTTTAGTTTCTCTTTATTTTCTGCTCGCGTTTGTTTTTAAATCAACATGGGCCTATCGACAGAGGAAGTCTGTAAACAGTCTGTAGACGCCCGCTAGTTCACTTTCGGGAGTAGCGCGTGGCTGTAGGCCAAGTGGGCCAATGCAGCCATCAAGTGCGTTTCTTCCAAGACGCGGCGCCAGCACATGACGCGCCTCCCCTTTAAATCCTGGCGCCGCGCCGGCTACGCTGCAACAGCTCCTGGGAGATGGCTCCACCGGTCACGCGTCGAGAGCGCACCTATTGTCTAGCGCGCACTCGTCGGGCACGGGTCAGCTGTGGCCGGGGGAGTACTTATGAAAATCGACCATGATTACGTGATAACGGCCGGCCACCGCTTAGTCCAGCCATGCTGGACTACATACTGCCGGACTTCTTCGTCGACGAAAAGGTGCGTACGCATACTTCGCGTTAGGCGACCGAGGAAGCATGCCGCGGCGACGGGGTGACTTTCTGAGCTCAGTTCTCGGTAGTCTGCTCGCTTTTTCCGCTGCGCGGTCTCTACTGGAGGATATCGCTGCTTCGCCTAACTGCGGCTGCTCTCGCCTCCTGCGTGAAGTTTTCTGCAAACAAACATGAAGAGTCGCGCAGCTTCACTGCGACTTGGCACCGCGAAAAGGCGTCTGCTTTCGTCGCCAAAGCAGTGCACAAAGAGTCGCGAGGTGCATTATGCGGCTAGGCCTAATAAGCGAATGATTCGCGGAGGCGGACGTGCAAATTGTGATCCATGAGCACAGCCCGTTTTGAAAGCGCTGGCGCGGCACTTCTCTCGGCGGCGGCGGCTGGTGACAAAAGAAGCGTCCCTCTCAACGGCAGTCGGGCTTTCTCGCAGCATTGCAATGCAAATGGTAAAGTACGCTTTACAGGCAGAGAAGTGTGTTGGGTGTTCACGTGCTTCTCAACGTACTCGTGGTGTATAGTGGAGACTGAGTAGAGTATATTGAGGTGTAGTAGTCGCGTCTGTGCTTTTAGCATTTGTACGTGTTTCGTAGGTGGTTAGTGAGTACACGTGTTCTTCTTTTTTTTTTTTTTTTGCGCACTGCCTTCTAATGAGCGTCTTTTAATTTTTTTTTTCTGGGTCGAAAAGTGATACGCAATCTATATCGCTGTAATTTCACTACTCTTGTTTACGTAAGTGTCGCAGTGAACATTATAGAACGCAACTTTAGTTTTCCAAACTAAGGCTTTATTTGTGCGAACATGTCGTTTCCTGCAACCTAAGATGCTAAACCTCCGCCAATTAATTTGGCTGTGTACAATTTGCAACGTACAGCATTCTTCACATTACTGAGTGTCCATTTGAATACTGCATGGTGTGTGAGTACTTGTGTAATAGTGCGTGCGATTGCTCTCGCGCGTGCCTACATGTATACGTGCGTGCGTGCGTGTTACGCAGACTTATTGTTGGCATTTGCATAGTAGTTATTGCTTGAAAACATTGTCCCTGTCTAGATTGCAAGGGGCATTACTCACAAATCTTCAGACCTCCTCGAACTTGAGCTACATTTATGCTTGTGCTGTCAAAAAAAAAGAAAGAAAAGAAAGAAAGGTGCAAATTAGTATGGATTAACTGTAATATTTTGTGTTGCACCTGCGGACACTGTTCTAGAAGATTGTTGTTGTACTTCTTGTCACAAGGAATATAAACCGACTTGCCTAATCACCAGCTTGAAATATAAATGTCTTCGGAGTAATTAAAAAAGAAATTAAATGATTTTTGGTGAATCTGCCGATTTTGAGCGCTCTCTACTGAATCACTGAAAAAATGCCAATGTAAACTGTGTGCGACCCCCCTCCTCCTTCCTCTTTGTTTACGCAGATAAGGCGTGCTAAGTCAACACTTTTAACTAGCAGTGTATATTCATTGTGACCTACCTAGATACCAGGTGCTACATCTGCGCCAAAGCTAGCAATTGCTGTAAGCGAGCATTTAGTTAGCATTGAATATATACTGAGCTGTATGTGGCAGCTGTATTGGATGCATACTCAGTCTTGACTAAAGTAATGTGACAACATGTTTTTGTTTGCGCCAGCTTTGGCCTCTATTTACAAAATTTATCGAAGCGTTCATTCTGGCTTTCCAGAGCTGCTTGTTGCTCAATATGGCATTGCCGTTCCAGTAATCAGTCAGCTCCTTCGTCAGCCGTAACATTACCAGAAAATTCGACGACGCACACCACCGAGGAAAGTAGGCGAAAGGAAAGAGCGTCAACTCGCAACTAATTTTATTCTTGCAAATCCACCGCAATATATACACCATGCCACACATGCGCAATAACACACCATGCGTCCCATCCAACAATCGCCTACTCTCAATGCACGTGCTAGTTTAGAAACCTGTAAAAAAAATCAAATTCAGCTGAACGCAGTACCACCGACGTATCGCTAATACACATATCTTTTTTCTTTCGGATGAGGTATGCTTCTAGCATCTCTCGCTCAATCACCTCCTTGCTCCTACCTAAAATAGTGATATTGGCAAATCTTGCCTCACATCCACACGCGCTGCAGTGCATAGGCAAATGTGCCAAAAGATTATTCTTTATCGAAAGAACATGCTCCCTCGCTCGATCGTTTACGCATCGGCCGGTCTGGCCGATGTAAACCCTTCCACAGGTGAGCGGAATTTCGTAGACCACTCCCGTCGCACAGGTGACGTAGGGCCTCGCATGCCTCTTACCGCAGGGGGCAGGCAAGGTTCCTCTTGAAATCTGTGGGCACAGGCCCGACAGCTTCCTTGGCGCAGAAAACACAACAGGTACTTTGTACCTATTGGCCACCTTTTTAAGGTTGTGTGCAACCTTATGGGCGTACGGGACAACTACTGGTCTTTTTTCGAACCGCTGAGCTTCCTTCTTTTTCCCTTTAATCTTTTGAAGCAGGGATTCAGCCGCCGCTGCAACGACTCCCTGTGGAAGATCCCTTTGTCCCGTTTCATCTGTCTCGTCCTTGTGTTTTTCGCGCTGTTTTTTACTATGAATTTAGAAGTGCTCCGCTTAGTTCTCTGCAATGACGACACGAAATTGAATGCAGCAGTGACGTGATCGAGGCAGTCTTTGCTGTGTGTGAGAGAGAAAGAGAGAGTCTTTATTAGAAAAACAGAGATGTTTGCCGGCGTCTATATACCGCTGGCATGCTACTCTGTATAGGGATGGGGAATCGGATAAAAAATTTTCAAAAGAGAGTAAAGGAAATAATAAAATAAAAAGAATGCTGTGAGAGATTTCGTTCGTTTAGTACTGAGCACGGTGGCAAAAACTTCATGACAGAATTCGTCAGATGAGCTGCGCGACGCGGGCATGACTTTCAGCGTGCCTGCGCGCCCTCGCAGGAAGAACGTGATCCGAGTGGACGCCCTGCAGTATAGTGCTTATAGTGCTCGCACTCGGCGCATCGTCGCACGTCGTAAATAGCGGACTCCTTTAGCCCGCGGACTCACACAATTTCCCGATTTGCTGTGCGCTGTACGGGCGCAAAGCGACACCGAATCTGCCCGCCCGGCAACAAGAAGAGAACGACGAGTCGCGCTGGGTGGCGGGAAACGTTTTCGCGAGCCAGTCACTCCAGGGACATCGACGAGGTTCACGGCCTTTCGTTGGCGACAATCTCGTTGGCGACGTACTCTGCTGGTTAAGCCTGGCGTGGTTAAGTTGAAACATGTCGATGACATTCTCTCACCCCCACCTCCTCCCGACACGCAGCCTTCTCCCATGAATACTGGCTGGACTAGGAATTGTATATATATATATATATATATATATATATATATATATATATATATATATATATATATATATATATATATATATATATATATATATATATATATATATATATATACCGAGTGTCCCAGCTATCTTTAGCCGAGGTTTAAAACATAGAATAGTAGAGGCAGGCGAGTGAAATCACTTGCAAATTACTGACAGTCACCTTGCGCACTACAGACATTTTTTTGTTTGGTAATTAACTAATTTGTTAATTAGGATTATTTAATTAAATTGCCAAATATTGACTGTAGGCAAGAAATGCGGCTTGCAAAGTTCGAGAGCGTCTTCAGAAACCCCTATTGCATTATTTGCGATAAATAAAGTCTCACGTATACCATTTTCTCCAAGCTGCAAAGAAAGCCCGCGAAATACAAAAGAACCACGTGACTAGCGCATTCGCCCGCCGCGAGAATGCTGCCCTCAGCCGTGGTTTGAGAGAACGAAATCAGCTGCGGCCACGACTCGCCGGCTCCGTTGCAGCGGTAGGCCGATAAGTCGACGGTGGTTTTTTTAACCGCGTCAGCCAGCTGGCGCGCGTGACGGTGCAAGTTGTAGCGAGCGTGGGCCAAGAAACCACCGTTAACTTATCGGCCTACCGCTGCAACGGACCCGGCGAGTCGCGGCTGCAACTGACTTCGTTCGCTCAAACCACGGCTGAGAGCAGAATGTTCGCTGCGCGCGAATGCACTAGTCACGTGGTTCTTTTGGTATTTCACGGGCTTTCTTTTCAGCTTGGAAAAAATGGTATATGTGAGACTTTCTTTATCGCAAATAATGCAATGGGGGGTTTCTGAACACGCTCTCGAACTTTACAAGTCGCATTTCTTGCCTAAAGTCAATACTTGGCAATTTAGTTAAAAAATTAAGAAATTAATTAATTCCAAAACAAAAAACTGTCTGTAGTGCGCAAGGTGGCTGTCAGCAATTTGCAACTTATTTCACTCTCCTGCCTCTAAGTGTTGTATTCTTATACCCTTGGCTAAAGATAGCTGGGACACCCGGTGTGTGTGTGTGTGTGTGTGTGTGTGTGTGTGTGTGTGTGTGTGTGTGTGTGTGTGTGTGTGTGTGTGTGTGTGTGTGTGTGTGTGTGTGTGTGTGTGTGTGTGTGTGTGTGTGTGTGTGTGTGTGTGTGTGTGTGTGTGTGTGTCGTTCCGTGAAGTATAATGAGACTGGGTCTGGCAAAACGAATTTATTGATGCGATCGGCACAGAGTATTAAAATCTTCAAAATCGTTTCCTTGGGCGTCGTCGATACACCGACTACAACGCGAAGGCTGCCTGAAAGTCAGCTGCTGTGAACTCTCTCAGGGACTCTGTGACAGCACGTTGGATGGCAGGATCACCGCCGAAACGGTGACCTTTGTGGCTTCTCTTGAGCTTTGGGAACAGGTCTTCAGCCGGGCTCACATCAGCGCTGATGCAGCTGTGATACACTCCTGATGCGATCCCGGCATACTTCACATCGCGTCCGGCCGACGCCGTCTCACCGCTTATTATGGACAGACTTATCAAGTGTACGTCAAATCAAATCAAATTTATTTCAACATACAAGTGATGTCGTGGACAATGAACTGAAAGCCAGCAAGGCTTGACAGGGTCCATTGCCCATTTTTCAGGCTGTGACAAAACAGGAAAAACAAGAAATACACCGGAATTAAACTATAAATACACCACATCATATTACAGGAATACAAGAGTTACAAGAAACAAAAAGAAATACACAAAAAATAAATGGGAGGCGCGACTCTACCAGCTGGACTTGGGAAGCCAATTGGCGACCGTTGACCAGGCCCGGCGAGCGTCAGTAGCCAGCGGGCCCTGTAACAGGGACTGCACCCATGGCAACCAAAAAGCCTTATTTTAAGGTTGTTTCTCTCGCTATTTCTCCGCGCTGCGTTTTCTTGCGCTGCAAAAATGTAATTACAAAGTCTCCGATTGCACTTTTTTTTTAACAGTGGCTGTACAAGAGTGGCACCGTGTCAGTGCACAGATAATTCACACTGCGGCAGGAACTCCCGTCTGTATTCTCTGCAGAAATGTTATACCAACTCTCCGCTCATCTAACCATAGTCTCCTATGACCTGTAGTGTACTGTACATCGTTACGGTTTTTCGTCATATGAAGTGCTGACGAAAGTGCAGACCCAAATGAATTGATCATGCAGAATTTCCTTAAGCATTCTGCGCTGACGTTAATGGTAAAATGCTAAGCGTATGATATCACTCGATCTGTCAGCGGACTGCTCGGTGACCTCACAGTACAGCGATCCGTTGGCGGTGACGCTTATGACGTCGTGACACCCTACTGTTTATTGGTTGTCATAACGCAGAATTAAAATTTGGTTTATTGACGATGAAACTGTAAAGTAAAGCAAATGTACGCAGATATGTACTTTTGCTTAACATTACTGCGAAATTACGGTTGCTGTGGTCAGCAGATGCGCAGAGTTAACCGATGTATAGCTATGGCAAAGCCATTACGACGGTGACGAAGTCGTCGCTCTTCCACATTCAAGATATCCATCATGTTGCATTTTGTAACGATTCCTTTCTATTCGCCAACAGTTATTGACTGGAACAAAACCCGCGTTTCACACGCGGTGGTCCGAATGACAACAGAAGAGTAGACCCGGATGCAAATAGTTCTAACAGAATACATAGTAACATACTAAACGAAGACATGGCGTGCAAACACGGACACAAGAAAGAAGTCAGGACACCACAAACGCCTGACTTCTTTCTTGTGTCCGTGTCTGCACGCCCTGTATTTTTTTAGAATGAATACTTGCCAACTAGCTCAGCTCTCTGTTATTCTAGTAACATGCGCTCTTTGGATAACCTTGCAAAATTAATTAATACTGATTGCTTGGCCTATCTTTTGCACGTAGTAGATTTGCTTTACAGTGCGCACTTTAGCCAAGGCTCACATCTCATTCAAGCTCAAGTTAGCTGCGTGCGTAATAATCCATTTTCGAGTCTCTCGAGTCCCGCTATGGTATAGATTAGGACCCACCACGGTGGCTTAGTGGTTGTGGTGCTCGACTGCTGACCCGAAGGTCGTGGAATCGAACCCGGCGGCCGCATTTCTATGGAGGCGAAATGCTAGAGGCCCGGAGCCCTCCACTACGGCGTCCCTCATAATCATATAGTCGTTTTGGGACGCAAAACCACAGCACTTATTATTATGGTAGCTTAGGGGCTATAACGTAGCGCTGCTGAGGTCGCGGATCCGATCCCAGTGGAGGTGGCCCCATTTCGATTGACACGATATGAAAAAAAGACAAAAAAAACGCTCGTGTAATTTAATTTAGGCGCACGTTAAGGAGCCCCAAGCAGTCAGACTTATTCTGGATTCCCACATTAGAGCGTGGCTCATACGAGGTCCTGGTATTGGTACGTAGAAATTAGTTTCCTTCTTTAACCCCTAGATTTGGGCTAACTTGGAGTGAAGACTTCAAAATTGTCTTGAAAGTAAAGTAGGTCAAAAACTCGCACGTGTTCAAACCGCTTCTTGAAGGCTAAGCGTCACGGCTTGCTTCGGCGGGGTAGCCTTACTAGCAGTTCCATTTGCGACGCAAGTCAGTAACTCTAGATGACTGGGCCTGGATACATGTGGCATTCTCAACCATCGAAGAAGTCTCTGGCACCACATTTGACATGTGGGTAAGGAGTGTCAGAAAGTGCTTCGTTTCGCGTGATTCCTTCTACGCGTCAAGAATGTTGTAAGGGGAAGCGGCGCTTAGCAACACAGAGGGAACACAGTGGCTACCGATCAATAGGGGTCTGTCATGTCCCAATCTTAGCAGCATACCCGGAGAAGTAGCAAAAGCAAAACAAACCCGACGGGTCACGACTACTCGTCTGTCTGAAGCGCCGCCCTTGAGGCCGCCTGCAGGTACCACCAGGTCGTCTCCGTCCGCCGAACTAATGAGCCCTTACCGGCGAAGGGAATCGAGTGCGGCATGTTCGAGGCAAAGCAGCGTCAGTAGCTGAGGCCTTTGTCGCATCGCTTAGAAGTAGACACGGTCTTGCGTTGCAGTTTTCCTTGGGCAGCCGGATTAACCTTTGAGGTGAGAAGACAGCTGGTTATTTATTCGGCAGAGGACACGGGCGGCAGACGTGTAGCAGTGCTTATCGCATATACGCGGCATCTGTCACTTGGATGCGACGTTTGTGCGGTATGCAAAGTTGATGCTTTATGTTTACGATGCTACAGCGCATTTGTCCCGCAATTTCGCGCCGTTAACACGAGGCGAACTCACGCGACAGATTCATAGTGATCTTCTGGAATTTATTGTAGATGTCCACTGTAGGCCCAGTGTTCTGAAAAAGAAACTTTTTTGGTTACTATTTTGTCCTTAGCCTGGCTGTCGCTCCTCGCTACTTTTGTCTATGCGATTATCGAGTGTTAAATACCTCCTGTCGCTTCGAAATTGAGGAAAACCGCCCCCATTCGATATGCTTGAGTATGGTATCTTAGCTTTCGATCGTATGTCTCGCGGGAAATAATTCCCATATTCTTGCAAGCTTTCGTAAGCAAGTGCAGCATGTGTTCGTGCGGCACATATCGGAAAAGAGCCTGCCTGTCTCTTCGTGTGTGTCGTATACGTGTCGCGCTAATGCATGTTGGAAATATGGAACACCAACTCGCCCGAGCAGCATTGTAAGCAACGTTGTATCACGTTACTTTCTTTGTATCGTGTAGCATCAGTTAAGCTTTTGCGCTTATTGCGTTTGTATAAATAGAGTCTGCATAACGCTTGTCGTATTTACTGCTTGGCTAGCGTTTCTTTTTCCACAGTGTTAATCTTGACTTGTGCCGGTTGTTACTACTCTTGCTGTGTCCGGTGGGGGTCCGGACTCAGTCAGGAAGTTAAGCAGCTCCTTTTGTCGCAGGCAATAACTGTGCGTAATAAATAAAACAAAATTATTATGCATCCTGGCAACGACCAAATGCAATCACTCATTGCGTGCCAGTTTTAGCGCAGCTGCTTACGGTAGTAAGGCGGTCCAACTGAATCTATAAAACGAATTTCGGATAACGTGGTAACGCAGAGTGCATCGGTAGAACCTTGTCCATGTAAAGCCAGTCTGTACCCCGAAGGTATACATCCCCGTGTATCAACCTTCTTGCTTCCCTTCGACATCTAAAAATTATTTTCAATAAACGTCCATTTCTCCTCAAGAATTGTTTTCTTCTTTCATCTCTAAAAGCGGCCGCGCTATACCACAAAATGCGATAGATTTTGTCACAATATTTGCTTAGGTGGGCTTGAGAAAAACACAGCATGTGTTCTACCTCTCTGCAGTGCTTCTTTAGTGCTTAAGGACAGTCGAACTGTGCGCGTGCAGAGTTCGCACGCGTGAAATATCAAGTGCACACGTGTCACCCGACGTTTGCCCTCACCCCAGTGTAACACACACAGCAGAGAGACACACGCGCGCACAGCCTTCCGTGCGTGCATGCACACACGCACACATATGTATACAGAAAGCTTTCCACCGTGCATTCTGTCATGATAAGGTTATCGCACGGCGAGCGTTGACCGAGCCATTAACTCCATTGTCAGAAGTGCAGTTAATGCGCCTCTTCTCCCTTCAAGGGCCCCCTGCATTTCAACCCTTCACTCTACGGCTCTGTGTTCTTCGTGTGTTAGCTGCTTGGAGCGATCGCAACTCGCGGTGAAAGTCGACCCCTTAATTTACACATTGTGATTTTTTTTATTTGTCGTCGTCATACTTAAGTTAATCAGTGCAACCGTGCATCATTTAATGATATTCGGAGACTTGTCATTTTCGAGTAGCGATGTCGTCTTTATTTCAGATAACTGGGAACGGAAGCAGCGCAGAGAAAAGGAAAACGCATATATATATATATATATAAAGACATGGTAAATACTTCGATGCGGTAGGAAACAGCGAAAGAAAGCACTGGAGAGGAGAGTCAGTAATGTTCGTCTCGACCACGGTGAAAGCGCATTTCTACACCACCGTGAGTGTTTCGGTCGACTCTCGGGCGCCGACCTGTATAACACGCCAAGTTTCATTGGAGCTAGGCAACCTCACAGATCCCTGATACAAAACGTATATTTTGCAGCTTATTTCATATCTCTAGCCTCTTACTCCGGTGGTCTTTCTTATGAAAACAGAGAGCTCGAGAGAGACTTGAAAAGCTTTGGTACAGGTCCATATAGAAATTTGTGCACAAGCACAGCAGCCCAATACTGGTCGGCTTCGATCACGAGCTGCGTAACGAAGCATACATATTCTCAATCTTATAGCGTGCGCCGACACGCCACTGGTGCAACACAGGAGGCCTGAAAAAAGAGAGTGCCGTGATTTGTGATAAATATGTGTGTTTTACAAAAGGAAAACGTATTGCAGCTACAAAATAATTTTGAATACGATAGAAATATTGAGAAGCATCCTGTTAATTTGCGGTGCGCCTTTCTCTGCCTCGTTGACCTGGAAGTCGTCCCATCTCGCGCTTGGGATCACTGCACGGCAGAAATCGGCGAGGCGTGCCGTTAGTTGTTTATTCTGCGGTCATGTACAGTCGCGCCCAATATAACTTGCAACATGCTGCCAATTGTCAAAGCGGCGCCAACTCTGTACGGTGGTGCCGACATAGAAAACAATCAGTGAGGTAATCATTCTAAAAAGGCAGGGCGTGCAAACACGGACACAAGAAAGAAGTCAGGACACCACAAACGCCGACTAACAACTGAAGAGACTCACAGCGGCTGAAAAGAAAGAAGGCACGAAAACTTATCTGCGCATGCCCATGCAACAGGCGAACCTATCAATCCGGCACGCGTGGCGGTCTACGTGGAAGATAACTGTTAAGGCATTTGATTTCATCTTTATGCAAGTTAATCGACGGTTGGCTCACGCATGCGCTACCACTTTTCTTGATATGCCATGCTTCAATCATCAGGCGCGTTTGTTCTTGACAATGTAAAGATAGATTAGAAGGTGAGCCTCCTGTTAGCGATCTCTAATGTTCCAACAATCTCTGGTTGATGCATCGGCCCGTCTGTCCTACGTAGAAGCGGCCGCAGCTGAAAGGGATCTTCCACGTAGACCGCCACGCGTGCCGGATTGATAGGTTCGCCTGTTGCATGGGCGTGCGCAGATAAGTTTTCGTGCCTTCTTTCTTTTCAGCCGTTGTGAGTCTCTTCAGTTGTTAGTCGGCGTTTGTGGTGTCCTGACTTCTTTCTTGTGTCCGTGTTTGCACGCCCTGCCTTTTTAGAATGAATACTTACCAACTAGCTCAGCTCTCTGTTATTCCAGTGAGGTAAACACCAGGGGCGTAGCCAAGGGGGGGGGGGGGGGGGGTTGGGGTGGTTCAACCCCCCCCCCCGAAATTTTTCAGTTTTGCTTGCGTATATAGGCACGCACACATACAAACGCACGCACGAACATACATAAAGTATGGTTGAACCCCCCCCCCCCCCCCCCGAAAAAAATTTCTGGCTACGCCCCTGGTAAACACTGCTTCGACTACTGGTATTTGCAGAACCAATTTCACGTTTGCCGGTGTTGCAGTACAGGCTTGAGGCCCCTTTAGCCATGGCCACCGTGTCGCAACTCATATTATTGAGCGGCACTGTATACATATATGCACAATGCCCATTAGGAAAAAAAAAAAGCGACACCGAGTCACAGTCGGGAGAGTACTCTTAATTGTCTCTGAGGAGGACGAAGTCGAAGAGAAGGGTCCATACGACGCAGACGTCTGTGCTGGAAGCATGGTGTGTTCTAGTGACGTAGTCAGGAATTAGTTTCGGGGTGAGGGATTCTGGTTCTCCGAAGGGGGACTTGTGATCGATAATCAGCCATGCGCGTGTTCGACACACATATCGCAGTGTAGCATATTACTTTTATCTCCATTTGTTCGTCTTTTTCTTCATTAAAATCTGTATTTCCATACCTTACACTTACTTGACTCATTTTTTTACGACCTATACTGCAAACCTTTCTTGCTTATTTCGACTGTTCACCAGTTATTGCTTCCATACCCGCATTGAATCTTAGAAAACAGTCTAGTCATCGCGCTGTATGATATCAGGCTTTTCCTGTAGCAGAATATGAATAATGTTTTTTACGAGTTACAATTATTCGTCAAGGCGATGTCTTATGCACGACAGGTTTGGTGAGCCACCCCGGCCGACAAGGCCTATCTTACGAGAAGAGCTTGTTCGAGTGCGCAGTGTTCTTGCCACCTTCAAACCCGTTTTTGAATGACTTGCGCCGCTGAATTCTTGTTTGCTAGACACTTTGTGCCTATTGGCCGCGAGATCGAGCGGAGTCGCCGCCTGGCGGCTACTGGCTGAAGCGCGCCCAGTGTGGATTGCTCCCTGCGTCGTCTTCTAGCGACGTCGTGTTTGCATGTGCGCGTACGTCCTGCACTTTCTCAAAGGGCGGTTTGTTCTGTTATGTTAGCGCGAGTTTAACTGCTCGTACGTATACATAACATGGTGTACAGAAGCAAATGGGCTTGCTCGGCTGCATGCGCATTGTAATAAGATCAGTGAGTGCGACTTTCGAGAGGGCTGTGTATTGGTGTCGTACCCTTCGTTCGCCAGAATCATTTCAGTGTTGGTGCCGCTTTCTGGTTCAAGCCCACCCTAAAGTGCGCTTGGCATAGTCCCAAACATGAGGAACATTAAACAATGTGTGAATGCAGCGTTTCAGCGACTCGGTGGTAAACAAAAACGAGGCTCATGCACTTTCGCGTTGTTGTTAGGTGTACAACCGCGGCACTCATGATGAGCTTTAGTTGTGCTTAAGATGCCCTTTTATTGTACGGTCGTGGTCCCGCTACAGCGAAATATTTCTATCAAGTGAAGTCTGAGACTTCGGTACTCAAACTGTCCCTAAAAAAGAAAAAAAAAAAACGGACAATGGCGGCGAAGAGGCAAGACCTCGACGTCCCCACGTGGGAGGCGTAGGCCAAGGAACTTAAATTGCTGGTTGATAATAAAATTTATTCCTCCTCCTCCTCCTCCTGGAATGACACTGCAGTGATAAAACGGAGTTGCCGCGCGCAATTTTAACTTGGGGCGACATTTATGCAGAACCATCCGAGTGCATAGATTTAGGTACGCTTTGAAGGACCCAGATGTTCAAAATTAATCCCGACGGTGGGCCTTACATTTATGTCGTATAATTTCACGCAAAACCTCATCTTTTCTTTTTACATTATCTTGAGCGTTTGTGTGGAGTTGTTATAAATTGATGGAAGGCAGCGGACATTATCAGTTTGGAAAAAAAAAAGACACTTGTTCCATAAAATAATCGGACCTTTGTTGCATCATTGTCGTGCACGTAAACAATCGATGAAAGCTCTGTGCTAAACTCTTACCTGCGTATATATGCGTATTCGCGTGGACAGTGCTATTGAACTCATATTGCACAGGAATATGGGCTGAAATACAGATGAACAAGAAGTAAACACTTAGCAGTTCAGTCGTGCTACTGCAGTGCGTAGTACACAAAACACAAGATAAACACGTACAGAGAAAACAACGAAAACGTCATATAGTGCATAAGCGCAGACTGTCATCCAGGGCGAGCATCCCTTTCATCGGCAGACTGCGCTTCTCTGACTAGTAATAGTAACGTTGGATGATCTTCGTGCAGCGATTCAACAATAAAGAGCGTATATATTACCAGTAAGCTGCAACAACGCATTTTATTCGCCGACAATCAGCTCAAACCGCTCACAACGAAGGGCCGCTGTGTGCATTTGTATACGAGCCTCCGACCGCCTCTCCACACTAACGCGGCGACGGTGCTTCCACCTATAGGTCGATCTCGCGGCCAATAGTATATGCTTTTGTAGTTAAGCGCCCAAGTACGAAAAATTGACTCTATGTTTATGGCAATACCCCCATTCAGTAAAATAATAATAATAATAATAATAATAATAATAATAATAATAATAACAATAATAATAATAATAATAATAATAATAATAATAATAATAATAATAATAATAATAATAATAACGGTGTGATGGTGGAATAGCGATAAAACACCCACTACGAAGCCGTAATGCTCTTGGTTCGAAGCCACGTAAATTCGTTAACTTTATTCTCTTACATTCGTTTCTGTAACTTTGAGCGTGATGTTACCAGCTCGTAACAGGTTTACGCAGAAACGCACGCACACGCGCGTACTGTGGCTCTTTTGCACGAGATATGCCTTCGCTGCTAGCACGGGACTGACAATGAGATATATTTTATTTCCTGTGGAATATGGAAGAGACAGTTCGTTAATTGATGTTGAATGCCCATAACTGCGCACAATCACATTTTTCTCTTAAGCGTTTCATTACTCTTTGTTAGAAAGACAAAAAATTAAAGAAAGTACGCAGTCTTGTCACTTTGGTGCAATGTGGCCACAGCCGCACTCTGTGAATGAATATTCGGTAATTAAACAGACCTATCACGGAGCGCTCTTTTTAAAATCATGTATCGGAAAGCATGGAATATGAAAAGAAATATCATTATTGTGACCAGTAATTAGGAGGAAGATTGTGATGAAAAAAACTCGGGACGGTAAAGTATAGGTCAATAATAAGTGTTGGTGTTTAACGTCCCAAAACCACGATCAGATTATGAGGGACACCGTATAGTGGACGGCTCCGGAAATTAGACCACCTGGGGTGCGCGCACCTGTATCTAAGTACGCGGGCCTCAAGCATTTTCGCTTCCATCGAAAATGCGGCCGCCACGGCCGGGATTTGATCCCGCGACCTTCGGGTCAGCATAAATTATAGGTTGGTCATCAACGCGCTAGTCAGTGCATGCTCCCAGAATTTCGGGATAATAATAAGGCAGTGGCATTTACGAAGGCAGCCAGCCAATGACAAAAATTTCTACAAGGAGGAGGAATAAATTTTATTCGGAGGAGCGAGCCGACGGCAGAGTCGTTGAAGGTGTCCTTATATAGTCCAAGATGCTGTAGGCCTGAGCTGACAGCTTGGCCCTATTCACAAGACGCCGCTGGTCTTCAAGGCTTGAGCTTGTCAGCTGGGCCTCCCACCACACGACGTTTGGCCCAGCGATAGGTGGTATTACTGCATTGTGTCCATTGTGTTTTCTTACATTAAAAAAAGTAGCCGTGAATGAGCTCTTGAGAAGTATGATACTTTCTACGCCTGTCGTTTTTCCGCCGCTCTGAATTTGTTACAAAAAATACAATACCACCTGTCCATCCTACTGAAATTTAAAAGGTAGGCTTTTTTTATTTATGGGTGTCATCAATTTACATAGCGAACACACGGATACACTGCGCATCTCAGAAGAGCTACAAAATATACATTTAAGGCACGTGTCTAACATTGATTAATGAAGTTGAATTCACTGCCATGCATTGACAACTATTGCTGGTTCATGCGTGGATTGGCAGGTGCCGTAACAAAATAACTGTGCTTTCGAACACGGGTTCCCAATGGCACGAGTGGTAATGTGACTGTCTAAAATGCGTTCTTGTGCTAGTTGGTGCATGGTCTGACAAAAATTTGTAGGCACAAAGGAACGAGGACAAGAAATGACAGGACTGGTGCCAAACTAACAACTGTTTTATTGGAAAGAATATTGCATTCCAGGTAGCTTCACGCGCATGCGCGAGTCACATTGACAATCACCGTAACAGAATGACAACCTACCTTGAGTTATAGAGGCTTGTCTGAAAAGTGCAATTCGTTGCGATATAAATTCAAAGAAGGCACACTAACACATTGGGCACCCTTCTTATTTATGCAAAAAGCCTCCAACAATTCTCTGGCTACCTGGTTTCGACTTTTACCAAGCACCCTGGCTTCGAAAAACCGGGGCGCGCATGCGCAGGACTTGCAGTGCGAAGGCATATCCAGATGCATCGTTAAGGGAGGCTTCATGTTCCATTAATGGGATATTAGGCATCAACCAGTCTGGCCGATGTATGTCCTACCACAGCTGAGGGGTATTTCGTAAACCACCCCAACTACACATGGGCGATACGGTTTTACATGCTGTATGTCACAGGCGGCCTTATTGTTTTTCTCAGACACACGGGCACATAGCCGCGAGAGCTTGTTAGGGGCGACAGACACCACGGGAACATCGTGTCTGCCCACAACCTTCTTCAGGTTGTGGGCGACCTCATGGATATAGGGTATAATTTCCGGCCTTTTGTTATGCTGATTAGGTTCCGCCCTTTTTCGCATGCCTTTCAATTTCTTGAGCAAGCTCTCCGAACCACTAGTTATGACTGAGGACGGAAAACCAGCTGATTGCAGACGCGACACCTGATAATCAAAACTGTGGACCATCATGTGTTCGCAAGATCTACTTATCGCGGAATGCAAGCACATTGTCTCTATGCCTCTCTTAACATTTTTAGAGTGCGCCTATTCAAAATTAGGCAACTCCTTTTTAGCACGAGGATGATATGACCAGCACGTGAAGTTATCGTTAAAGGTTATTCTGATATCTAGGAATTGCAGTTCCTTATTATTGGATTCCTCGTAGGTAAAAGTCAGGCTCCTTCCATGGGATCTAAAAACGGTTAAAACTTTGTCCAAGGCAGTACTGTAACTCAATTGGCTAGTAGAGTTCAAAATCACCAGGAAGTCATCGACTTCCTGGTGATTTTAAGAGAGGCATAGCGACAATGTGCTTGCATTAAAAGTTGTTATCTCTATCTCTATACATCTACGCCGCGATCTGACGTGCCAAAATCTTGACGTTGCAGCGTGGTGTTATTTATAACAGCTTATGTCTGACCATAAAGCATAAACGGCGCGCGTTCCCAATCACTAATTTAGCTTCAAAAGCTGGTTGCTCTAAAGTCTGACGCCTGTACTGCTAGTTCCCCAGTGTCCGTCATATTGTGGTGACAGAGGAGAACCTCCTACGTTCACACTGAGAGGGATAGGAAGTGCGGCCAAATTTATCCCGAGTCGACACCAGAAAAAGAAATTTTGCCCACGGGTATTGTGTAGCTTTGGACTCCTAAATCGTAAAATATCTGGCTCAGAAAAAGGTGGTAAACAACTACAGCAAGATCGATAATATTTAAACACTGCGACATGCCTGATCTTTGTTAATCCAATGTTTCGCTTTCGCTTGCAGGCTCGAATGTCCTTAGAGCCTTTGGTTCAGGAAGGAGCCCGGAATGGAGCCCTATGCCACAGCCGGAGCTGCAGCCCCACGACGGGCTTCCAGAACCCAGCATTCCGAACGGACGTCGTGCGAGGTAAAGTATACATTGTGTGGAGAATTACTGTGCTCAAATTCTTTTATGCATGCAATTTCGGGAGGGTATCATGCCCGCACAATAAGCAAAAAGAGCAGCGGCTGCGCCTTCCTCAGACATTTCCCGACACCTATATCGCCTACAAATTCCAACATCCAACATGTGCATCTTATTGAACTGAAGCATCTCGCAAGTGAAACCTGAAAGGGGGCTTTTTTTACGTATAGTTCAGCCAGAATACTTCAGCGCGCGGGAATACGCTTTAATTCCCGAGGAAGACAACCATGCTAAGCTATAGCTTCGTGGCGAGACTTAGCGCGTGGAAAACAGGCCCAGTACACCACTCGCCCAGTACGCCACATTACTAAGTTATAGCTATGCAAATGTGGCTCGCTTGTATGTTTGATGCCCCTTGGCGGACCCACTCTGTATGGGAGATTGCGTTCAGAATCGCGTATTGTTATCTATCATTTGTTAATCAACGTTTTCCTTTAATATAGAGTTAAACATCTAATTAGTAGTGGAAACTTGAGAATTGTCGTAGCCTAAAGGCAGCTTCATTTCATTTTATTTTTCTACAAGGCTCGCGTGGTTAAACAGACTGGTGTTTGTGTAATGCATGTAACCATGGCAGCCCATTATGTTGTACTCATTAGTTCCTCACAGCACGAGTCGCCGCACAGGTTTCACCTGCCACCACAGTATTTGGCAGTAGAATCATATATCCCCATGCAGTCATGCGATAAGAAACGTTTCAGCAAGGAATGCCTCTGGAGCCAACATTTTGACAAAAGGCGATGTCTTCGTCAGTCGCATGTGAATTTCGTTCAGCATTTGCAGTAATTTTTAAAGAAAAACTAAGACGTACTTTTTTGAAACTCTGCCGGTATGTGCACTGATTCGTAGTTATAGCGTACCATGCTTGATGAAAATGTAAATTGTCTCTACTGGAGCTTCGTCTATACTTAAAAAAAAAAGAAAAGAAACTGAAGCTATTCGTCATTGTTCGCATAAATTATGTAATATAGTTATAATTATGTATAACAAACACGGTCAAGCTCGAGCACACTGGGCCTAGCAGAGTGCTCGAGCTTGTTTCTATTTTCTAGCAGCACAGTATGCATATATCCGCGCACACCCAAACGCACTCGTTTTTCGGAGTTCTCAATTCTCGTTAAATGGGCCCGTAAACAGGACCGAGTTAACAGAGTCACTTATATGGCTTGAAACGCTGGCTACGTTTGCTGCTTATGAGCTGTGCGATTACACGGAGGAAAAAGACGGAGACGCGTCACGGCACTCTTCACCGATAATCATAAATATTTCGTCGTGTCAATTTGCAGAGCCCTGCAAGGTGACAGCCGTTACACGGAATGCAGTATCGCAGCGAGAACGGCCACCTGTGCAAGTAGCGAACGACAACGCTTCAACGAAAGGTCAGATTCCTATACACCTTGTCATGCACGTTCAACAGCCGGATATTACTTGATGCGACAGGAGTGGCCGGCGCTGGGTCTGCAACTTTTTTTGAACTTGCGTAGCAATGAAAGCGAAAAGAGAAGCTTAGCGCATGGGAAAGCCGTGAATCCAACCTCAGGGGCAAACATGCAAGGCTGTCATTAGATGTCAGGGTGAAGAGGAGGAAAGTAAATATAGAGAAGTCAATGTTGGACAGTGATAACCGACCTTCTATTCCTAAATGGTTCAACTTCGTCTCCATCAGTCGCTCACAATGTAAGCTTAATGTGATTGTGAGGTTTTGCGTGCGAAAACCACGATATGATTGATTATGAGGCGCGCCGTATTGGGACACTCAGGATTAAGTTTGTCCAGCTGGGGCTCTTCGGCGTGCACAGAAGGCAGTGAAGGTACTTTTGCGCTTCCCGAGGACGACGAGCTTGTCCGAACACCTTCGAGTTGTGGTGCAATACGGCACGCGTCAGCGAATTAACTGCTCTTCTTTTGTCCCTTCCCTCATCCCTCTCTGGTATTCCCCTTTCCCAATCCTCGAGTGCAGGGTAGGCAACCCGATGCTTTTCTGGTTAACCTCCTTGCCTTCTGCCTTTATATTTCCTTTCTTGCTTAATCTAAGTATCCGAATACCCTTGTGTTTCGCTCCTATTGAAATGCGACTGCCAAAGCTGGGAATCGAGCCTCGCCCTGGAGCTCAGTACATAGCGTGAGTGTCGCTCATATGATGCGTCTGTTTATTTAATGTTTTATGCATTCGGTGTCATATCATGTACCCGCTATTTGTTTTTCCCTTTCCTCTCGGAATGACAAAACAATTCAGTTATCGTGGATTTTATTTGCCTAATACGTCACAAGTGAACGAGCAGAAATATGCACATAATGTCGCGTACCAACTAATAAATAATATGCGGGGTTTTACGTGCCAAAACCACGATGCGATTATGAGGCACGCCGTAATGGAAGGCTCCACCAATTAGACCACCTGGCGTTCTGGCCCGTGTACTGTGCAGTGACATCGTACAGTACACGGGCCTCTAGCATCTCGCCTCCATCGACATGTGACCGCCGCGGCCAGGATCGAACCCGCGACCTTCGCGTCAGCAGCCGAGCACCGTACCCACTGTACCGCCGCGGCACACGTCACGTTCAGCTAATAAACCTAGCAATCTCTTGAATAATTGATCTGTGTCGGTCGGAAGCGACGTATTAAATGCTCCAAGTATTATAGACATTTCATGTTAACCTTGTGTTCTCTACCCCTTCTCGCTAAAAAAAGAAATCAAAATATTATCCAGTGGATAAATAATCACGGGCGTCGCTGTCGTGCCCTAAATTTAAAGACTGGGGGAAGGCCAATAAACTTCAGATCAGTGTTTCCCGAATTTTAGTAGCCTTGTGGCTGCCTACGACTGGGATACGTTCTATTAAACTTTATGGAGAGTTAGGTACCGGAAATCTGCATGCTAAAAAAATGCTGGTGGTTTCAATCCAGAAATAAAAACTCTGTATAACTGTAAAGACCAAGAAATATGCAGCAAGAGTGGAATGACGTACTCTTCCACTAAAGAAACGGGGCACAGAAAGGGCAATTTTCCATCGTAATATCAGAAAGTGTCCGTTATGCTCTATGAAGGAAAGAAAGAAAATAAAATAATGGATAGCTGGATGGGCGTGCATGGTCCCGCTGTCCTTATAGGGACGCATCGCAATGTGTCCGCTCTCATCACTTCATGCATCAGCCATGGGCAGCACTCATATTGTACCGGGTCTCGTCAATGTTGCACGACGCGCGGCGACAGCGGCCGTGGAGCCGGGGCCCTGAAGAGCCGTGCGCCCGGCAACGCCCCGGCTGCAGCAGGCATGCGGGCAGACAGCTGCTCGACGTAGTCTCGCGCTAGCTGCGCAGTCTCGCCTGCATCGTGGCCCGCGCTCACACTCTCGTTCACTACGGCTGGGTTCCACCGACGAACTTCCCAGTCGCTCACGTAGACCAGCGACCTGGGACTCGCTATCGCAGCGTCCAGCCATGCTCTGAGTCCGCTTCGTGTGTTCGCGTTTTCTGACGACTCCGCCATTATTGAGGTTCCCGTCTGAACGTCTTTTTTTTCTGTAATGGCTGTCAGCTGAACATTCAAATGTTTCGGAAAGTGTTCGTGCAACTTGAGTCTGCTTCGAGGATAACTAGCCCTGGAATGCGAATCAATGTGCTGGTTGGTGCTTTTCGGTAAAAACGTGGAAAAACAGCCTTTCGCCTAAGCAAACTGCGTCCGATAACGAGCACTAGGCTTCACAAAAGAAAAAGGAGAAAAACTGACCTCTGTGTTTCTACTTAATCGCTTTCTTGTTATTTCATCCGAGAGTTGTCACAGTATGTGGCTTTGAAGCGAACCAAATAAAGTGGAGCATTAATTTGAAGTAACGCCTTTGAACACCTGTCAGACTGCTGGCGCAATTGACGGCTGTGAGATTTCTGTATGATGCGTGAATACCCTTGAAAAGAACTGTGATAGTGAGGTGTCTCGAGGTTAAAAACTTCAGGAACGTGACGTATATTTTCGCTGACCACCGCGCTGTGTTTGAACGCTGACCGCCTATTCGGCACAATGGACGGGAACATAGCGGACGATGAGAGCGAACGCGAGCCATTTGCGACCTGCGTGACTCGACGGGCAAGTAGACGTCTTCTGCTGGGTAAGACGGCTCAAAGTTCCTTTAAATAGTCTATATAAAAAAAATTCGGCATGCTCAAAGTTCCTTTAAATAGCCTACATAAAAAAAGCGCTGCTGCCTGCATTGAGAATGAGCGTATCGTCGTGGAAAGCGGTAAAATAGTCTCAGTGGCGTCCGCAGCTCGCAGGCGAGACGAGCGCTGCTGCTGTGTGGAGGCGGCCGACCAGCGCGGCGGCCTGCCAGCAGCAACGGCCGCAGGTTCCCCGGAGAAGCCCTCGACCAAGTCCAGCACGCCGTCACCTTCGACGTCGTCGGCCGTGGCTGCGTCCTCCTCCCGCAGGGTTGGCGGCGACGGCAGCGCCGATGGGCGCATCCAGACGCGGATCGGTGCCGACCTTACGCCCTTCCACACGGCCGTCATGTGAGTGGCGTGCGTCTTCCGAAACGCGTTGCTTTGCACTGCTTGACGACGGCAGGAGGGAGGAGTGCAGTTGCAACTGCTGCGCTCTTCCTTTCTACACTTCCCTTAAAAAAGAATGTGTAGATCTCATGATCTGTGAAAGTCATTATCATGCAAGTCATTGCGCATGTATCTGGCATCGTTTTGGCGTTGATTGACGTGTTATCAGAAGGCGAAAAACGTCGGTGTAAGGTGAGCAGGTCTGTGTGTATGATGCGAAATGTGTGTGCGACGAAACTGACAATGCGGCTACATCACGGCGTCGTTACGGCGACAGTGACGAGATGACAGATTTATCGTGCTCCCGCGAAAGAGACGTTACAGCCTTTACGACTTGGGCCAATACCAAAGGAGGTGCAATGTTACATATTGTTTCCAAGGGATAACTGTCGCGAAGAAGGAGGAAAATTGGCGTGCTCTCGCTTTAACAAACGAATTGCTGCTATGCGTCATGATCAGCTCGCGAACGGTTTGGAACCTCTAACTTACACGATAGAAGAGTGGTTAGGTTGTTAATATCGCTCCATGCATGTGTCCGTCGCCTAAAAGGCATGATGGTGCGCCCAGCTGCTGGGCTGCGAGACACTGGTTCAATCGTACCCTCGGAAACTGTTTTTTTTTTAACTGAGAACCCACAGAAGGAGCGACAGAAAACTTATTTACCGAAAAGACTGATAGGAGACAAAAAAATGCTTCACAATAAAATCAGATTCTATAGATAGCCAACATCGGAACTTCGTGGTGTTCAAGCTTGGCGAGGACGCATGCAACTGCGCGCGAAGCAATAGCACGGCGGTGAAGACACTGAAAGTCGTGCGGGCTAAAATATGAAATTTACGTATTCCCTAATTTGCAAAGAACGAGCCCTGTAAGTCTGGGAAAACCACTTCTGAGGAAGCACCCACGTGGGAGGAATGTTCGTGAAACGAACAGGTCTGCCATAAGGAAAGCTTCGCAGTTAATGAAATGTTTGTCTCGGCGAAGGATTCGAACTCAGTACTAACGCCTTTCCGGGACGGTCGTTCTACAATCTGAGCTAATCAGGGGCCAGGAGATTGCAGAGCGAGGGCGAGTCAATTCAGTACACAAAGCATTGACACACTTAATATGGAAATCAGGCTACATTGCAGCCTGCGTCTGTGTGTTCTCGTTCATGCGAACGCTCTAAGGTTACTGCGAATTAACACGCGTGCAGGGCATGTCACTCCGTTTCACTACGTGCACGCATGTCCTCAGATTGGCTGGAATCTATATGGCATTTGCTCTCTGACCGGCTTCCTGCTTGCCGGCATAGAAAACGGCTATGAGTACTAATGAAGCTTTAAACCTTTTTATTTTTGACATTACGCAGAATGTGAGATGAGAAACTTCCCTTGTTGACCGACACCTTCATTGTACTACTTTCTTGAAAGGGTGTTCTAACACATTTATGCTGTAATTACGATTACGATAAGACTTCCGGTGCGTTTCTTCTCCGATTGAGCCGCGATCGTCGGTTGTCCTGGCACGCTTTCTGTCGCACATAGAACACATGGCGCGCGGGGTGATGTGATCGCCTTTAGACTTTGTACGGAATCTCACGGCGACGCCTACGCCGACGGCGGCGGCAAAAATGCGCCTGGAGTGTTCGTAAAATTGCTATCGCAATAATTTTATGTTTAGCCTCTTGTTCCGCTTTCGTCTCACGAAGACGGGAACGAAAAGGAGAGTATAAGCCATTTATAAGTCACTTTGCTATTTCCGGGAGTTACACCAAACGAAACATTAACGAGCCAATACTATACAGTCAGGGGCGTAGCCAAGGGGGGGGTTGGGGGGGTTCAACCCCCCCCCCCCCGAAATTTTTCAGTTTTGCTTGCGTATATAGGCACGCACACATACAAACGCACACACGAACATACATAAAGTATGGTTGAACCCCCCGCCACCCCCCCCCCCCCGAAAAAAATTTCTGGCTACGCCCCTGTATACAGTAGGAAATGACTTGGTCCCGCCGGTACACTGAGTCAGTTCCTACTTGCATACCGCTCTACCGTGTCACCTTGAGGTGCTTTTCTCATTTTTTGCATATTTAACTAAAACCTCGCACCTGTAATGACTAACAACCAGTTTCCTTACTCTACGTCCATCCGATTCCCCTCTACCAACAGCTGCTTATTACCAAAGCCTAAAACTAATTACGGCAAATATGCTACCAGTTTTTCAACCACGCTGCACTCATTAGCATGTCATCTCATCGTGCTATCTCATTTCATCACATTTAAGTAGAAATTAAATCAAACCGCCGTAAATTTTTGCACTCGATGCAGCCATTTTGAGGCCCGTGTGCTTAGATTTAGGTGCACGTTAAAGAACCCCAGGTGGTCGAAATTTCCGGAGCCCTCTACTATATACGGCGTCTCTCATAATCATATCGGGTTTTTGGGACGTTAAACCCCAACAATTATTATTATTAAGTAGCCATTTTGACAGTCACCGTTTTAAAAATAATTACTTCGTGCTATTATAACAATTTTCCTTCTTAGCTAGTCACTGACATAATTCGGTGTCTTTTGTGTTTGCGTATAGCTGCTTTGTAATCACGGATTTCACTCAGTTCTAATGGGACATACCCTGTACAGTCTGTGCATTATCCCTCTGTATGTGTTTGTAATCCCCATTTGTAGCCTCGTTATGTGTAATAGACTGAAGCAGAAACTATCCTCCTTTTTTTGCCCGGGAGGTATGGCGTGGCTATGGCGTTGCCCTGCATAGCTCGACCATCGTGGTTTCGATCCCGGCCGTGGTGGCCGCATTTCGATGAAAGTGAAGAACGCATGTTTGCTCAGGTTTAGGTGCGTTTTAAAGAAACCTAAGTAGCCAAATTTAGTCCAGAGTCGCTCACTGCGGTGTGTCATGTATTCAGATCGTAGCTTTGGCGAGTACGAAGGTCGCGGGATCGAATCCCGCCCCGTGGCTGCCGCATTTCGATAGAGGTGAAATGGTTGAGGCCCGTGTGCTTAGATTTAGGTGCACCTTAAAGAAGCCCAGGTGGTCGAAATTTCCGGAGCCCTCCCCTAAGGCGTCCCTCATAATCATATCGTGCATTTGGGACGTAAAACCCCAGATGTTATAATTATTATAGTTTTGGCGCGTAGAACTACCAAATTTAAGGTTTTAGATAACGAACTACTTCGTGAGTAAGGATCCAGTTTGGAATTTTTTTGTGATGGAAGTTCACCATCTGTCAATCGCTTTTCAAGACATAGTGATACCGTTACATGCAGCTGTGTTTCTTATTCAAATATCTGGAGATTGATATGCATAGAGCGACATGTGCAGGATCTAAAGCCTCATCATGTAATCAGCAAATTCAAAAAGCGCAGATTACAGGGGAAACAAAAAATCAGAATTTTGTTTATGAGCGTCCGGCACAAAATATTCTTTCAGGGCCTGCTGCAGAATCATTATCAAAATTAGAAGGATGTGAGTTGCAGATGTTCACATGGAATACATCACATGTATGGCACGCCTAATTATTGTTGGTGCTCGGAGATTTCAGAAGTAAATGCAGCGAAAGTACTGGCGATGAATCAAGAAAGACAGAAAAACAGCCTCGTTTATGAAAAAAATCTGACAGCCGATAAATCGATTAAGTAATTAGCCTCAATCAGCGCTTTTACGAATCGATCATTTAATGATTACGGTAATTACTCTACGTCAGAACCAACAAAAGCTTTTTTTTTCCTTTTCACACTGCGACCCCGTTATATTGATTGCTGCTTTTTGTCGCTCGTTATTGCAAGCTAAGCACGCAGACACTGAAAATAGAGAAACGGACTGCGGAGAAAGGAAAATATTGAAATTAGCCATGT
This sequence comes from Rhipicephalus sanguineus, assembly GCF_013339695.2. NCBI lineage: Eukaryota > Metazoa > Arthropoda > Arachnida > Ixodida > Ixodidae > Rhipicephalus > Rhipicephalus sanguineus. The sequence continues at coordinate 216,719,612 of NC_051176.1, read as the reverse complement.
TCGCTTTCACCTTGCTGCGTTACCTGGAATAAAAAGTGACAAACGGATGAAGGGAGTGAAACTAGAATACACACATGTGAGTATACGTATGGGTAGTTCTTTATGACAAGACACATAAATATGGGTAAATGCCAGTGCAGTTTCTTAGCCTTTCGTAAGAAAAAATTGCCTCCCATTTTGAAAGAGCGGTGAACGATAACGGGTCTTCTGGCCTACCGTGTTTACTCGCATACTACGAGCACCTGGCCTACCGCACTTATTGAAATAGTACCATCAGTGGTTAACACTGATCATTGTCGGCTAGTGTGATTAGATGAATTGTAACGCGGGCTTTCGGTGCCTAAATGATGGCTTGGTCTGGATAATGTCGTTTAGTGTGATGGCTCATGTGACGACTGGTGAGTCTGCTAGTGTTGCTTAGGCTTGCCATATGTCGGTTAAGTGATGCAACTACAAGTATTGTGCTCACGCACTAGATCTCACAATTGCCCAGCAGGGAATGTCTGGCAAATTTTTCTTTGCGTCAAGTGTAGTACTGCACATAGCAAACTGTTGCATAAGTAATCTTTGGTGGCGGAGGCCGAACGAATGGACATTGTATGATAAATTACGACATCATGCTCGCCGTAATGCAGCAAAAGAAAGCCAGCGGGTTTACATTTCGAATGCTTCCTGCTTATTTAATAGATCAAATGAAAAGAAAAACGGAAAGAACAAGTTCTTCATGCTTAACTCCACGTTGTATTTGCACGCATCTGCACGGGGCCGGATGGTTGCGCTGGTTAAGAGCGGGGCAAACTGTCGAATTAACGAGCTCTGTGCCCTGTAAATCAATTGTTCGTGCAACTGGATGAGCGTTGTACACTGTTTGAACGAGCCAGACATTCGTGTAAGCATGGCCCCTGGCAAGGGAACATCTCACGTACCAGGGCCGTAGGGTGTTCTGACACCCCCCGAAACTTTTTCATGCTTTAACTTTTCGGGTGACACTAAAATACTTTCACGCCTTCACAGCGACCACTAGTTGCCAAAGTTAGTCGTTGTACACACAAACACCCCCCGAAATAAATTCCTGGGTACGGCCCTGTCACGTACCATTTATAGAGCGTCTTTTCGCGCGTGCACCGGAAACTTAGTGGTATTCTTTGGTCCGCTTTGTAACAGAACTCACGTTGCTGCGCACGCTGGTTTTAATATTTTTATCCTAGAGTACCATTCTTTCTGCTCGCCTCGTATCCTGGTGTTTGCGGATTATCTAACATTGTCAACAATCTTCTCTTTTTCTCTTTACGTTTCCTTTTAACGTCGTCTGACCCCTTACCGTTGAAAACTAAAATCAAAAGGGGATGGTGGAAATCCAATTAGTCGTGTTCTTGGGTTTAAAAAGAAAGCGTTGGTTTGTCCAATGACACTTATGATAGACAAGCTACAGCGCTAAAATAGTCATGGCGCGGGCGTTTGCAGTACACACATCTTTTAACGCGATAGCTTTAAAGAGCTCGTTTCGCAGAAATTCCGGTGTCGGCGTCGGTGACGGCGTCGTTGGTTGTGAGCGAAAAATCTTGTCCGTGACCGAAAAATCGAAAAAGATGCAAATAAAATAAATAATAAGCGGATGTTCCACAGAGCTTTGCTATTTCTTGAAACTGCTTCGGAAAAAAAAAACACTATATGAATGTCATATAGTGGAAGGAGTCTCCGTAACGCATGTAATGCGTGCCAGAAGCGTAGAATCGCGCCAGGCGTCAAAACATGTGAATTGCGCAACGAGTGGGTGTTTTAAAGGCCCACCCATTACAAAGCGCTCATGCATATTTAGGGGAGAGTCAGGAGGATTGGGACACTTTTTACAATTATATTTTTAGTTTTGTAGAACTTCAACGTGGAACGGTGTTTGATTGATTATAATACAGGTCTAGGAAAGCCGCAAAACCTCTGAGACGCAACAGTTCCTATGGCTCCTAGTTGAGCTGTAAAAAAATAGTTTGTGATGGCTAAAATCTGTCCCATTCCACCTGCCTCTGTGGGTGGAGTGGGACATCACTTTGGAGGAGTGGGACGTATGTAACAAAATGGTTCAAGTGTCTTCAGTGACCATTACAAGCGGATAGTTCAATATAAAACAATAAATGGCGTTGCAAAAACTTCGCTGCACCGATACTTTTTGACAATGGCACCTAGGTATCATCACAATGTCAGTAATTGGTAAAGTCCCCATATTTTTCTTAGGAAAGCAGAACTGAGAGCTCTTTTCTTTGTTCCGCAGGAACTGCACACTGACGCTGACGTGTTCATACTGCTATTCGCTCTAGCCACAGAATTTTTTTTTACTAAAATTGACAAGATGACATCGCCTTTTGTCACTTGAATATATTCATTAGGCCAACTTATTTCACAAATGGCATGCCAGTCGTTATCAAAATCTGACATGTCGTTGTCAGAATTGTCAAAGAAAACGGCAGGTGCGTCTTCTTCAGTTGAAGAACAGCAATCCTTCAGCAAACATCATTTCTTTTTTGGATGGCCTGTGGCAGATCTTGACTGTGCTGCACTACTTTTTTGATACTGTCTTGCTAAACTCTGAATTCTTGTTCAGTCGTATGCTTCCCCAATTTACATGCCACGACTTTCTTTTGCCTTTTCTTTTTGCGCTGTGTAACGCGCCATCGCAGTAGAATAGAGAGGAACGGGGCAGTGTCCCGTTCCTCCCACAATTCAACTGTCCCATTCCTCCCAAAGTACGTTTCCAAAGGAAAGAATGTTCAGCGGCTAGAATTCAGTCGTAATGCTTATACTTTTTCTTTGAAAAAGTACAGCGCTGATGCGTCTTTTTGGAGAAAGATTGATAGCAGCGTCCACAAAGCGGTTCAAATCCGAGAGCGTTACAATTGAGAGAGCAGAAACTTATTTTGAACACATGAAAAGGGCGACTTCCAGTTACAGAAAGCTCCATTCGCCGAAGACGCCGGCCATTACATCTATGCATTCGGTCTGTTAGCACCATTTATGAGTCGTTGGCCAACGTCTTTGAAGTAACTGGAGGAGAGATAGAGGAGTTGTCCCATTCCTCCAACTGTCCCAAAGCTCCCGACTCTCCCTAATCATCATCGTCAGCAAAAGCATCAACAAAAGTGAACAGCTGTGTAGGATCGCGTGTTGCCTTGCGGTCAAGTAGTGGGCCCTTCGCTGATCCGCAAAAGAAATAATTATGGCGTAGTGGGCACTTAACAGCTGTACTTGCTAGTATACTTTGAAACGGCCAATGTTACGCACACAGTCGTTGGTTTCCTTACGGCACAGTTGAGGCATGCACCGAGAACGGAAGCTAGGCTAGCAATTGAGAAGGCGATGCGCACGGGTCTGTATTAAGCTATCGCGTTCTACTGTTGAAGGCGAAGCTCAAGCATCCTCCAAGTTTTTGCGAACGCCTTTATCTGCACCCTTTCGTTATTCATAACGAGCTTAACGTATTAACAGATTAACATTGTTAACGTAGTATTAAAAGCTTTGCTGTAAAAGTAGCCATTGAATAGGGCCATTGATTTCAAATATGTACCTGGTAGAACTGTATCTGACTCTGCGCAGCTCGGACTCTGAAAACACGACGGCCTCGGAGTTCGTCTCAGAGAGGATACAGACCCTGGTGCGAGCCTTTTCTCACCGATCACAACGAGTGAAGGAACGCATCGCGGAGCCTCCTACTCCCAGCCCAAGTGAGCTTTCCATGTGCCCTGCAGTGATTTTTGGTTGGCACTGTTCGTCTACGGTCGCGAACTATGGATAGACGTGTCTCTTGCATTACATGATCACATGAGTCCCACTAACAACTTGATTGGTGTCGTTGTGCGCAACGTCCTTTAGTTTGCGATTAAGCTCCCTTTCAATGTCGCAAGTGTCTTGCACAATGTACCAGTGGCGTATCCAGGGGGTGGCACACCGGGCCCGGGCCCCCACCCCCAAAAAATTTCTTTTTTTTTTTTTTTTGCCGTGGTATACAGAACACAAAATGACACTCGATCACATCTGCCTGCCCGGCCCCCACTTCAGATCAAGGAGGTGCGCCCCCCCCCCCCTTTCACGAAAAAAATTTCTGCCTACGCCGCTGCATTGTACAGAACGCAGTTTAACTATTTTTCGCTTCGTAAAGCACAAAACTCGTCCCTTCTGTTTCGCACATGACCAGGCGAGAGCGTCGCTGTAATAAAAGAACGCTCGTTAACAATTACTAAGGAAACGAAAAAAGAAAGATCTGTATCTTGGTGCCTGTGTACAGCGAAATTTGGTTGAGTAGGTATGAAACACAATGCATTCAATTTCTCCATTATTCTAGTTATGCACATGATACAAGCAGGCATCCAACGGGTAATTTTTGTCATAATTGAGTGGTTCAACTTTACTGGCGAACACTACGCTCTGTAATTATTTTGCAATGAATATAGTGTAAACCCAACGTGGTCTGACGATAGAGAACTCGAAGTTGCACAGTTTTCGGATGATATTTATTTATTTATTTATTTATTTATTTATTTATTTATTTATTTATTTATTTATTTATTTATTTATTTCTCCTCCCAGTGGTCATATATCCAAATTTATCGACACACGTTGTTTTTGTTTTTTGTCTACTCTTGTTCCCTCATGTAGACTTAAGAATGTATAATTTGGCAGGCTTGCTGAGGCCAAGGTGCTGTTTGCAGCCTAAAATAAAATACGTGTCGTCACAACCTAGTGCCTTTTGTAACACGCACGATAGCCCAGTCTGTCTGTCTGTCTGTCTGTCTGTCTGTCTGTCTGTCTGTCTGTCTGTCTGTCTGTCTGTCTGTCTGTCTGTCTGTCTGTCTGTCCGTCCGTCCGTCTGTCTGTCTGTCTGTCTGTCTGTCTGTCTGTCTGTCTGTCTGTCTGTCTGTCTGTCCGTCCGTCCGTCCGTCCGTCCTGTCCGTCTGTCTGTCTGTCTGTCTGTCTGTCTGTCTGTCTGTCTGTCTGTCTGTCTGTCTGTCTGTCTGTCTGTCTGTCTGTCTGTCTGTCTGTCTGTCTGTCTGTCTGTCTGTCTGTCTGTTTTTGCACTCTTCCGTGTATTGTCGCGTGAAAATTCTACGTGCATCTCAACTTTCTGGTCACACCCGCGTACTTGGAGTTTGCGCGAGTCGCATAGGTACGGTCTTGTAATAATTGTTTCGCTAAGAGCTGCAGCTAGAGTAACCAAATTTTGATGTATTCAGCTTTTCGTGTCACTTCAGCCACGGTGGCACACTGTAGGCATCCGGTTTCGATGCAGCGTCTAACGTTCGATACAACCAAAACGTTATCTGTCGCATTCTGACTAGTAATGTGTTATCTAAGTAACATCTACGCACCTGTCCCACGTTGCCATAGATGTATGGCAGCGCCATTTTCTAAGTCACAACTTCGCAAGGAAGCTTGTCCTTAGGCTGTCTAATAAAGCTAGCCTTTGCCGCACAGCACCACCGCCGGAGAAACGGGAGGACTACGAGAGCCGGCTGCGGTTGGATTCGTTCGCACTCGCCGAAGGACGTGCCGGGCGATAGTCAAGCTGACTCTGACCGGATCATCAGGATAGGCTGCTGCTCCTTCCCCAGGAGGGCCTGCACTTTTCCAAGAACCATCGACCCACAAAGTGAGTAAAGACCCATCCTCTGACTCCTTCTCGCAACGCTAGGTCACTTGAATTCATGAAACTTAGTTTGCGAGGAAAACTGCTAGTTTGTAACATTCACAACAGACGTTTCTTGCGTTTTCCATTGAGATTTTCTGCTAGGGCAAGTGTCTGAGTCACGCAGTTTTTAGCTGTCCCATGTAAATACTTTATTATTGATACAGAGCATACCAGTGGTTATATAGACGCCGACAAAAACCTCTGTTTTTCTAATAAAGTCTCTCTCTCTCTCTCTGTTGATTCACCATCATGGCTCTTTGAAGCTCAATTTCTGTTTTGATGGAAGAGAAAGTGGTTAATAACTAGTTTAGCACCCGCAGCTCACAGGACAACGGCGGGCACTGTGATATACAGGACGTTGTCTCTGTATATATGTACGGAACGTCGTCAACCCTTACAATAATAATTGTTGGGTTTAACGTCCCAAAACCACGATATGATTATGAGGGACGCCGTAGTGGAGGGCTCCGGTAATTTCGACCACCTGGGGTTCTTTAACGTGCACCTAAATCTAAGTACAAGGGCCTCAAGCATTTTCGCCTCAATCAAAAATGCGGCCGCCGCGACCGGGATTCGATCCCGCGACCTTCTGGTCAGCAGTTGAGCACCATAACCACCATAGGCGTGCGCAGGGTTCCCCATTAAGGGGGGGGGGGGCGAAGGTTCATCGCAGCGCCCACCCACCCTACTAAGTCAATGATGGGGCAGATTTTGCACCCCCCCCTTTCAGGTTATTAAGGGGCCGCCCCCCCCCCTGCCCCCCCCCTGCCCCCCTGTGCGCACGCCTATGATAACCACTATAGACCACCGTGATGGGTCGTCAGTCCTTGGGCTCGTCAACTCACAAAGAGTCACTTCTCGTGGCTAATGCTTGTTCTTGCATGGTTTTCTACATAATGAGCAGTTGCACTCGCTTTCACTAGTACGAGAAATCCAGCGTTGATAAAGAATGCGTAATTCGGTGGTTCTTAGCGAGCAACGTATGCCACATGACATGAGAACCTGGGCCCACGTCTACACGCACGCGTTTTGGCATAGCGAGTGGAGGCCGAAGGGAACAGTGAATCTTGCATCGCAGGCAAGCTCTACGTGTCATGGCAACTGGCGGTGAGCGTGTGCTTCCTGTACAACTGTTGGGCCATCTTCTTGCGTGCCGTGTTCCTGGAAGGATCGCACGCCGACGAGGCCGGCTTCTTTGCCTGCGACTACCTGTCCGACCTGGTGTACCTGCTCGACATATTGCTATTCAAGTCGCGCATCAAGTTCCACTCTGCCGGCATGTGGGTGGTAAGCTACTCTCGCTGCCTGGCTTATCTATCATCAGCTTGCGTATCTTTTCATATCAGCAATGTGAAACGCAGCGTCAGTTCTTTGTCATATACAACAAAGGGGGGGGGGGGGAATAGATAGATAGATAGATGGATGGATGGATGGATGGATGGATGGATGGATGGATGGATGGATGGACGGATGGACGGACGGACGGACGGACGGACGGACGGACGGACGGACGACGGACGGATGGATGGATGGACGGACGGATGGATGGACGGACGGATGGATGGATGGATGGATGGATGGATGGATGGATGGATGGATGGATGGATGGATGGATGGATGGATGGATGGATGGATGGATGGATGGATGGGGTAACGCTCACCGACGTTACAAATATGGTGGTCTAATACACCAAAGGAACGAGATGTTTGTTTATTATTATTGTTGTGGTGTTTGCGAGGTTTCTCGCACACACTGGTCAAATCAAGTAAAATCGAGCACTGCAGTGTATATATATTTATCTTTTTGTCATTTGAGGTTTGTACATGTTGGTGACCTCGTTGTGAGCAGGAAAAACTGGCAAATCACTTCCGCCAGAATCCTCAGTGCGGAGCAAGTTTCAGAATTTTTTTCTTAAGCGAAGCTTTCTTTGTGAATATTTTGTCGAATGGTGCACGTGCTCATAGCTGTTATCTAAAGCACGCACATGCCTGTTTCCATTAAACGGAAGATGCAACAATGAAACCAAGGATAATAGTCAGTAAATCTTAACGCATTGTTTGATAGGCAACCGTACCACGCTGCATATTCAGAATTTATCTTTCAATGGTGAAGCTTTCTTCCATATAGTAACGCGTGTGGGTTTTCTTTGTGGCTGCGTGCTCCTGCCTTTCAGACGACAATTTTCTCCTTTGGGAAAGCCTTTTTATGCGGCATTGTCTATATAGAGTTACCGATAGACATTTTGCGCACAAGAATGGCGCCTCCCAGAAATATCCACTCTACACGCGTGTTCTTTCTTGCAGGAAGATCCCAAACTCACCCGACGGAACTACATCCGCAAGCATATATTTAAGGTAAAGACGTAAATTTTAATCTCCTGTAATATGTACTCTGCGCTACGCCTGTTATATCGCCTTGGACGGCAGTGAAATGTTGAGCGGATGGCTGCATTTGCCAGCCATGTAACCCATTGATTCCGCCTGTAACGTGCATGTTTTCTTCCACGAATGGTGCATCTCGATACGTGACGCACCCATCTGCGCACTTTTAATTAACGATGCGTTGTTTAACGACATCGCAATCTCAATGTTTCTTTTGAGAACTTGTCTTCAAATAGAATACACAAACAACCCTTTCTTTTATTTTTTTTTTCGATATTCTTCTTGGGCCGCACTGTTTCGAGCAACGGTATCCAACCTCACACTACTCATTGTTTCGTGGATTCGTTCTGCGTTTATATTTTTCATGCAACCTAGCTTGTTTCTTACTCGTCAGTTTCGCGCTGTGGGTATTTCACTAGTTTATGGCATAGCTAAGCAACCGTTAAATATTTTTCCGTTTATCTTTTGGGAAAACCCGCACAAATGCTGTGCGGCATTGCCGATAAGCATATGTGTGGGCGCATCTGTGTGCGGGTGTATTTGTGTGCGGTATTACCGACGAACAAATAATGTCAGGAAATCTGCCTCTGCCTTTAAAACGAAAAGTATACAATCACTGCATACTGCCAGTTCTAACATTTTGGGGCTGAAACATGGCGGATGACAAAGCAACTAGAGAAAAAGTTGAGGACCACGCAGCGTGCAATGGAACGTAGAATGATATGAGTAACGTTGAGGGATCGGAGGACGGCAGAATGGGTCCGGGAACAAACAGGGGTTGCAGATACCCTAGTTAACATCAAGCGAAAGAAATTTGCCTGGACTGGCCAAGTATAATGCGTAGAACAGACAACCAGTGGACAGTAAGAGCAACAGAACGGTTTCCAAGGGATAGGAAACGCAGTCGAGAAAGGCAGAGTGTTGGATGGAGTGACGAAATTAATAAGTTCGCAGGGATAAAATGGAATCAGCTCACACAGGATAGGGTAAACTTGAAATCACTGGGACAGGTCTTCATTCCGTAGTGGACTAAAAAACAGGCTTAGAATGATGCTGCTGCTGATGATTTATCAATGCACCTATTATAGTTGGCGCGTATGTAAAACCAAAAGAAAGCGGTGTTTCTTGTGGGCTAACTTTTGTGCAGCCACCAGTTAAATTTTCTTAACTACTTGCCTGTCAATTTGGAACTGTTAGTATATTCTGTCGACGCAACATCTTACAGATGGACGTAGCTTCCCTGCTACCCTTGGACATACTGTACTACCTTTACGGTGTCAACCCGCTGCTCAGGTTGCCTCGTATGCTCAAGGCGAGTACCCATACTTTACATTCATGCTGTGAAGACGCCGCCGAGCTAATATGGTTACTTTCTAATAGGTCGCTATATGCGTATGTGTGTGTGTGTTTTTTTCACGCAGATACAGACATTCTGGGAATTTTTCGACCGCATCGACGCCCTCGCCAAGTCGCCTTATGTGATTAGGCAAGTGTTTAGTGACAATAATGTGATGTACCGGCATTCTTTCATAAGTGCTAATGTTGTTCTCAATCCTGGTGGTGTAAAACTGCTTAGTAATTTTTAGTTAGCAATAATAGAAAGTACGAGCATGAGGTGAGCATCAGATTTCACAGTGAGGATGATTTTGTGGTTGTTGTTGTTGTACTAAATATTGTTGGGCGGAGAAACTTTCGACACAAATTGAGTGACTTTAGATTTTGCCAGACGCAGAAACATAAAAAGCTGTTGCCAGGGGCGTAGCCAGAATTTTTTTTTTTTTTTTTGGGGGGGGGGGGTTCAGCCATACTTTATGTATGTTCGTGCGTGCGTTTGTATGTGTGCGTGTAACTATACGTAAGCCAGAGGATATTAAGAGCAATTTTGCGCAAGCAAAATTGAAAGTTTTCGGGGGGGGGGGGTTGAGCCCCCCCCCCCCAACTTCTCCCTTGGCTACGCCCCTGGTTGTTGCATAGATGTTTGAGTGTGTGAATAATATCTCAAAAAGTATTTATTTCATTTCTCGTAATATCGGCCACCGCCGAAGTGCCGTAGATATGTCCCATACATGACCGCGGAAAGAGGGTTAGCGAGATCTCAACAGATAAGCGGGGCCGTTTTAATAGCAAAAGTTGTTCCTTGAGTAATAGCGTTTCTAAAATCATTTCAGGGTGTTGCGAACGCTTCTTTACATGATGTACCTGATCCACCTCAACACATGCGCCTACTATGCCATCTCCAATTATGAAGGCATCGGCTCCAATCAATTCGTCTTTCAAGGTGGAAACAAGACCGCGTGAGTAAACTTTACGCATCTTGCCTGTGTGCATGCGAATGTTACATGTTCAAAGAATTCGTTTTATTTTAGATGCAAAGCAGCTTATGGCGGAGTTCAATCCGGTGGTGGTAGTGTGTGGCGTGACCACTCTTACTGCGCATGCGCATCCTCCTCCCCTCCTCTCCTACACTGCCCCCCTCTCGCGCGCCTCATTCTCTCCTGTGTAACGCCGCGATGAGCGCCCTCCTACGCTCCCCCCTCTCACGCGCCTCATTCTCATGAGCGCCAGCGCATGCGCGTCCCCTCCCCCTCTCTCTCCTCTCCTACGCTCCCCCCCCTCTCGCGCGCCTGTCGACCGCGTTCTCCGCTCGCCCTGTGAGAATTAACGGCCAGGCTAGAGGGAAGACACAACGCACGTAGCGTTCCTCTTCGCGTTCCACGACGCTTTGAATGGATGGATGCAGCTTACGGCGCGGGACTTCGCCCCAGCTTAAGAACCTGGTGAGCCAGCTCCTACAAAAAAATCACACCACCTCCCGCTCAAGCGAACCATCTCCCCGCTCCTTCGCATCCACACATGGTTCCCTTTAGTGGGAGATGGTGTAATTTTTTATTTCTTCTCTATTTTTCACTCATCATCCGTCGTGCCGAGTGGCCGAGCCCGGCGATAACGGCGCGAGACAATGATAAAAGGCGATAATAATGATATATGAAATGAATCGTTACAAAGTACGACCCTCACATGCATGACGTGGACAATATTCGGGATGTTGGCGGCCGTTTCGGTTCTCTTTGCGCCGCCGGCGCAAGCGGCGAAGTTTATGGGAAGTTTAGACAGAGCGTGAGGCGGGCGCCATATATCACGGAATTGAATTTTATACATATAATGTGGTGACGTAGAACATCAGGTTTCCGTATTCAATGTTTTATGCTCGAATCCCACTCCAAGCCACATTTTTCAGGCTTGCAATGGCGCCTGTATCCGACACATACTGTGACGACGACGATGAAGTGCCGATAACCATGAGAAGGCAACAGGCATCTAGTCCAGATGTTACCAAATTTAAACATACCATGGACCGAATGCACGTCTTAGACAGAACACAGTGATGCTACCGCTGCGCCAATTGCGCCAGACTGCGCCAAAGTGCCCTGGCTGCTACAGCCTGCTACATTTCCTCAAAATTTGGCGATTCTGCGCCAAGCCTGCGCCAAAGGGGTGTACTCTGACTTTCAGAAATGAAACTAACTAAATGAGGTTCCCCCATTGATAGCGACATCGCGTTGTACGCGGACGTACGCGGACGTTCTCCATGAGAGTGATGAAAATGGAGACAAAATATGTATCAACATGGTGTTGTCAAGCGGACGAAGGAACTGCGTTTTGTGTTTTGTTTTTTTTTTGTAATGAAAGCATCAACTGTAGGCAACATGGCGTAGCAGCAGTCAAGCGACATGCAGCCATGAAACGGCACATTGATGCTACCAGTCGTCATTGAGACGCTTCAGGTGGGCTGCAGCGGCCGAAAACGATCCAGCCGACTTTGGAATTCGGCAGTCCATGGAACGTTTTGCAGTGTGACCGCGTGACAAACGCAGAAACTCTGTTTGTGCTTGGCATGACTCTCAAGGACATCCCATACTCGTGGGCCGACACAGCAACCGCCTTGTTTCCCAAGTCATTTGGAGATTCCGAAACAGCGAAGCAGTTTAGTTGTAAAAAGTTCAAGGCATCCTACATAGTTAGTGATGGCCTCGGGCCGTATTTCAAGAAACTTGTGCTTGACGAGCTGAACAAGCCGGATGTGGTTTTTTCTGTTAGCATTGACGAGACCCCTCTTTCTGAACAGAGGTGCCAACAACTTGATGTTGTAGTTAGGCATTTCTCCAACAAAATGCAGCGAGTTGTGGAACACCTACAGTCTTTCCGGCTGGGCTCTGCGACTTCGGAAATTTTGGCTAGTGAAGTGCAGAGAGCAATGATGGACCTGCCGCAGAAAAATGTCATTTGCTTTTCTATGGATGGCCCTAATGCAGTGAAAAGCTTCAGAAAAAAGATGCAGGAAGCATACCCTGACATCATAGATGTAGGAGAGTGCTGCTTGCACAAAGTGCACAACTCATTTACCCACGGCTGTTGGCTCGGATGTCGACGCTGCTGTGGTCGATGTTTATTACTTTTTAAAGAATTCTTCGGCTCAGAATGAATTGTTGAAGGCAGAGCACCTGCTCCAAAAGCTAGTTTTGCTGCTCCAACACGAAATTTTGCCTGCTCCAAAAGCTGCTCCAAAGTGGCCTAAGCCAGTAGCATCACTGCAGAACAGGAATTTGTCACTACGTACATTAGGAATATCTTGCAAGCAATACTGGGCCCTCACTTTGCGGCAGCTGCGGAGCACGCACAGGTCAGGGGTACACAGCTTGCTAGGGTTGAGGCTTTGGGCTAGTTGGTTCGTGCTTGTAACAGGGAAAAAAACAGCGCAGGATTCTGACAGGACACAAGACGAAGAAGGCACGACAACAGCGCTGTTGTCAGTGAAATCCGTCAGTGAAAGAGCTGTGCCGCGCTTTGCACACGCGCGACTAACGCGTCTATACCGGTCGACTCCGCCAATTTCCGCGGAGTGTAGAGAGCGCTGCTCCGTGGAGTGGATCTGGCGGAGGAGATGCTCCGAATGCGTCAGTGAAAGATACGGGAGGCACTCTCATTGCACCAATGGAATAGACATGCTCCGCAAAGAGCAGAACAACTACTACCGGAAAAGTTTCTGGATACGGCACGGCCACGACTAGAGACCGAAGCTAGCAATGTTCGAAACTCCAGTCCCAAGAAATGAGGCTGCTAGTTTAGCTGAGCTCTTTTGAAAGTTATCAGGTGTTAACCTTGAAAACAAAGGCGCATGATCCTAGCAATCACAGCACATCTTCGTTTGTTTGTTATTGTGAACAAGGGGCGCAGGGGCCTTGAAACGACGTATTCTGTTTTTTCTTTTTCTTTTTTTCCCGTCTTCTTTTTTCGCCTATTTTGGCTAGCGTCCGTTTATCCCTGCTCGACTATTGGCAATATTACAATACTCGAAAACTATCCGAAAAGTGTTTTATTCAATTTGTTTCCCGGTATTTTCCATTCGATCTCAAATTACTAATCGTGCTACCCTAGAAAGAAGTTGAGTATCATGTAACCAGTGGTGACACAAAAAATATTACAGGCGTTACATTAAATAACAGGGAGGCGGCAGTATCGAATAAAGCGCAAATGGGTATCGCTAATATTTAAATTGAGATTAGGAGAAAGCAGCGGATTTCGATTGCTTTGATAGTTCTGTTGCTTCGAAACTGCACACTGGTTTATGAGGGACTCCGCAGTGGATGGTTTTGAATTCGTTTTGAATACTTGTAGTCCTTAAACGCCCGCTCATATGTTAACACACAATCATTCTTGCGTTCCGCCTCCATAGGTAGAGCAGATCACTGGCGACATATTAAAGTAACAAAATTGGTGGCGCAATAGAAAAGGGCCGTCGATGGTGACAGAGGACTAGATCTTGTGAAGATATTGTAAATCTTCGGTCATAGGGTGAAATCGGTTGATGCAAGACCTCTACGAGAAAGGCCTTTATTATTTCTTATTACTGCGGTGATAACGAATGAATGAATGAAGTACATAAATAGAAAGTGTCGAAGTCGAAAGACTGAAAATACGTTACCTCTTTTTAGTACTTTAGTGATTCAAGAAAATAATCGCACCTTCAAATAACACCAGGTCCTACAGTGAAAAAAGAAGAAAAAAAAGACACGTTAACAAATAACAACGCAACAGTATTTTTAACAAGCAGCGATTAATTGTTGCAAGCACGCATAATACAGAAACAATTGCGCACTCGTCATCATAAGGAGTTTAAACTCCTTTTTAATTAGGTGTGCGCTGTCTTTAATTGTGCCGGTAATAAATCCCGTAAAAAAGCCCAGCGTAAAATACCCCGTGCATGCTCGTGTCGCAGATACGTGCGCTGCTTTTACTTCGCCTTCAAGACGGCCACGTCGATCGGTAAGAACGCGAAGCCGAGCAACGAGCTGGAGTACGCGTACATGACGCTCTCATGGTTGCTGGGCGTCTTCCTGTTCGCCTTCCTGATCGGCCAGGTACGCGACATTGTGGCCACGGCCACGCAGGGCCGCACACAGTGTCGCCAGGCGGTCGACGCCTGCGTGCGCCACCTTCGCCGCCTTGGCCTTCCCGACGACCTGCAGAGACGTGTCCGCCTCTGGCTGAACCACACCTGGGCACAAAAGAAGACCCTAGGTGAGGAACAGTTGTCTGGCTCGAAGTGGTCGTGGGCACAGACCCACAAAGGGAGGGGGAGGGGAGTGGTGGCGGAATACCGTACCGTCGCGTAGTTATACCGTAGATGTTGGGAAAAAACGTATCGCGAAGTGAAGTTCCACTTCCACGGCCCAATTGTAAAATGTAGTACGCGCGTTTCTCCGAACCCGAGAGACTCCTGTATTTACGCCCTTTAATGTGAGCTGTTCAGTACGCCATATGTAAAGCTCACCTTTGTATTCAGACAATCAGCGGCGAAGAGTGTTGAGGGGCCCCCGGAATTGAAATTGTAACGAAGTGCGCCCTGCAGAGCTCCGGAGCCTGCAGGGCGCCCGGTGATGTAGAGCTAAACCAGACAAACGAGAAACGTGGCATGCGCGATTCTGCACGCGCCGGCGGACGATCGCGGAAGGCAGAGCACAGCTTAGCCCCGACCAACGACCTCTAGGACCAAAGCGCTCGGCGAACAAGTTAAGGGAAAAAATGCCGCTATGAAGGAGGGTAACGTTTAATCCCCCGTAGCTTCCTTGATAAAAGATGTTTCACTTATATTGTGGTGCCAATTATTTGATAATGTTTTAGCCTGAGCGCTCACATAATTTTAATGAAACCGTTTCAGAGACGCTTTAAGGGCGATTTCTGACTTGACCCACTAAAGTCGGGTGTCGAAGTCGCTGTTTTAGCGTTAAATTCTTCATTGCGTGTTCTGGTCTTACTGCTTTTGACACTTGTTTTCCGAATTCGGGTTCTCTCTAAAGTTGTGAAACGCGGTCAAGACAGGGTACAAATAACATTTCACTCCGTTCTCTTTTGAGCGCAGACGAGAACTCCATCTTGGCCACGCTCCCTAGAAAAATGAAGACCGACATCGCCATAAGCGTCCACTACAACACACTGGCCAAGGTTCAGTTTTTCCAGGTTCGTGCGGCTGGTTCAGTGAAGAATTCCCGTTTCCGCCAGCCGAAAACTTTCTTATATTCTGCCTCTTTTTTCTTCTAACTTGTGCAGGATTGCGAGCGGTCAATGCTGCGAGATCTAGTGCTAAAACTGCAGTCAGTTCTCTTCCTTCCTGGTGATTACATCTGCCGCAAGGTGTGCTTTCGGCTTTCTCTCTCTCTCTCCTCTTTTTTGAGCCGCTACGTTCACTTCTTTTTTTTTTCTATTTGCACAGGTTTGTTTCAACGACACGACATGTAACTTTTTTTTTTTTTCAATTATTCGCAGGGAGAAATCGGTGTGGAAATGTACATCGTCAATAAAGGGGTGATTCACGTTATCGGAGGAGAAAACAACAACGTTGTGCTCGCAAAGCTCACCGAAGGCAGCGTGTTCGGAGAAGTGAGGTACGAGAAGCGCAGAGTTCCACTGGTATAATTTAATACTGCGGCAGTGTACACTGCCCTAGGGGAGCGGAGAAGAGTCGGGTAAACCAATGGCACCACAGAACAAAGTCCCACGGTGCCTTCTTGCTTAAAGCCTGAAGACAGTGTGGGAGACGCATCAGCAGGCGAAGATTCTGTGCAAGAGGTAGCAATCTTCTTTGCTCATACAGCCCGGCTTAAGTGATGCGAGAGTAATGGAGCAGCCATTATTTGCGCGTTTACCTGCAGTAGATCTTTCTGCTGTTGCTGTTCCGACGGTTACCTGGGCCGCATCTAACTCAGAACACGAATTGTGATAGTATCACTGCGCCAAAATCATTTCAGGAAAACAGTAAACCTCGAACCTGCTAAACTTTTGGCGGCTTTCCTGATGTGCTAAGTAAAACGAGCGTAATAATATCTGGGGTTTAACGTCCCAAAACCACGATATAATTATGAAAGACGCCGTAGTTGAGGGCTCCGAAAATTTCGACCACCTGGGGTTCCTTTAACGTGCACCTAAATCTAAGTACACGGGCCTCAAACATTTTCGCCGCCATCGAAAATGCAGCCGCCGCGGCCGGGATTCGATCCCGCGACATTCGGGTCAGCAGTCGAGCGCCATAACCACTAGACCACCGTGGCGGGGCTAAAACGAGCGTCACTGTTCTCTTTTTTTTTTTTTTCGGTAATATTTGTCTACGTAGCGCGTGTTATCGTCTTATATTTCGTGAAATAATTATGCGTAATCGACCGTGGCGTGCTAGTGAGTGCTATTTTTGCGTGGCGGCGTTCTGAGCGCTCTTGGCAGGAATCGTGTCTTCTTTTCTGTTCCTAGCCTTCTCGGGCTGCCTGGCTTCAACCGGCGCACAGCAGATGTGCTCTCGGTGGGCTTCTCGAACCTTTTTGTGCTCAGCAAGGACGACCTAAACGACGTCTTGCACGACTACCCTGACGTCGAGGCCATGCTCCGCCGCAAAGCCAAGTGAGTTTTCGGCAATCAGGGTGCATCTGCCCGTACTTCATTCTCAGGGAAGACATCATGTGTAAATGAATATCTATGGCCGCTTATCTAAGATGCATTCTCCTACAGGTGTTGCTAAACGTAATGCGTACCTATTTATCGCTCACAGAGTTGGCGCGCCTGTACGGATAGCCTGATAGCATTTTAGGCAAATCCGCATCACGTGCTCGTAGTTTTCGCAATACTGGGTGTGTGACGCACCTGCCCGTTGAGAACACATGAGCAGGCAATGAAAAAGAGACGAGGAACATGAAAGTGGTACCCCAAAAATAGCTACCTTCGCCACTTTGTTAAAAAAAGTGCCTTTTTTATCCCTATAACGCGTGCCAATCATTATAGTGAATAAGCCATCACTGCTAGGTACTTTTAGAACAAATAAATTGACTGGCACTCTTTGTCAATTTGGCGACAATGCATAATCCTAACATTTTTACGGGTGATCTTATGCAGTTTGGTTACAGAAAGTAAACGCGAGCGCCTCCACTGTCTGCTACTTATTTGCTCGCAGGAGCCAGATGATGAAGAACAAGGCATCCAACGAGAAGACGCTGGAGAACAAAGCCCGGCGCATTCACGTCGAGCCAATCATCAAGACACCTCCGGCCCGACCCAAGACACCCAAATTGGTGCAGACAGTGTTGCAGGTGGTCCCCTTGTATCAAGCATAGCCATCATCACTTTATATACGAAACGTTTTTCATGCTCGACGTACATTCAAGTCGTCATATGAAAGGAGGCTTGGTGATCCATGATAATTCAGTATGTTGCATAACCTTTGCAATCGTAACTAAAGGCATTATTCTTTGCATTATGGCGTCTGCTGTATGTGAAGATATGCGCAGAAGTAAACTAAAGAGCAAAATTATATAAAACTAACCTTAATCAAAGGGAATCTAGTGTAGAGATGAGAGGAGACAGATTGACCACAACGTGCAATCAAAATTGCTTGAACGCGGGTACAGTTCCTCATATTGGCTGGCCGACGCTTGTATAGGTGGGCCTACCATTGTCAAAAGGCGCGTCGTTATCCCTGACGACACCACGTGACGTCAACCAGTAGCCCTTCAAAACTAACCGCCAAGGATGATGAGGCGCCTTTTACAAAGATAGGTCCACCTATCGAAACGTCGGCCAGCCAGTCTGAGGCACTTTACCTTTGTTTAAACAACTTTTATTGCACGCCTAATCAAAGGGGCACTAAATACCAAAATAATGAGTTGTATTTCTATATTGCCCTTCTGCAGTAAAAAATATTAACGTGAGAAGAGGGTTAGTAAGTTAGAAAAGACGCAAAAACGAAACACACGTGGCGAAGACATCTTGATGTTCGAGCACCAGCTCACTCTGACGTCATAACATGAAGGAGTTCTCTTGGGCTTAAACTTTTTTATTAGTTAGCATGGATTACAGTGTACCCTAAATAAAGCCATAGGTATAAGTTAACGAGATTCATAAATTTTTGCTGCACAAGTACAGCCTAAATACCATAAAAATTGCTATGAAATGACGTACCAGCGCTGGATTTTCGGCGCGAAACTTGTGAATGGAACACTGGCCTTCATTTTCTCTTCTAACTATTAATTTATGACTGGTAAATTGACACAACGATAGTTCTAGAAGAATAATTCATTGGCTATTTAAACTGTTTTAGTGTTTCTCCTTAGTGTCCTATCAGTAAATTTTGTTCCGAAAACAAAAACGTCTGTAACTTAGGCACTCGGCGTCATTTGTCCATTCGGCAACTAACAGTAGTCGCAGTAGCAGAGAAACGCTAACGGAAAACTAAACATGTATACAATTACTGGAATCACAAAACTTGCAGAACGCATACCTGGCTTTCTCCTACTGCAGTAGCCCTGCGCCAACAAAGCGGAGGGGATTAGTGGAATAATAGAATGTTGGGCAAACTGGTAATTCATGACGAAGGAAATGAGCACGAAAATAACATGAGACGAGACGGAGAACGCCACAGCACAAGTGCAAAAGCTAGGGGCGGTGCCCACTATGCTCTCTTTTTACATGCGATTTTTGCAAAGTGTCATCATTTGTAGCTTAAAGGGGCTCTGCAACACTTTTCTAAGTAACCATCGAATGGCTTCATTAAATGACTTTATTGCCTCACGAATCGACCGCCGCAAGAATGTTTAGAATCCGTAAAGTACGAGCGAAGTTACAGAGATTTGTCACACGCTGTAATTGCTTTCTCTCTCCTCTCGTCCCGACGAGTGCGCTGAAAGCTAAGCAGAGAGGGATAGCACGGGGGAAAAAAGTTACGTCACGCGGGCGTCACGACCTTGAGCTCTTTTTATTTTCTTTCTTTTTTTCTTCGAACGCTCGGCCTAATTTCAGTGTGTTCGCGAGCGAGCGCGCGGGCACGTGGCGGCACGACCACAGTAATTATGCAGCTCACAATGCTCAAATCAGCCAATGGCCGTGAATTTGGGTATATGGCGCGGTCATTTGGGTATATGGCATCATTTGTAGAAAGAAGAGGGAACGATTTCCAGCTGACTTTGAGAATTAATTGAAAATTCTAGGCCGCGTGCTGCGCTATAATGTTTGGATCGCGTGTTCTCCGGAGCCTCGACTACAGATCGGCAGCGTTTTCCGACCAAGCTGAAAAAGTGTTGCAGGGCCCCTTTAACGCGTACTACCCGTTCCGCTCGTACCACTGAGTGCCTTATATGCGGTGTACTATACACACAGCTACTCAGCAGGAACGCTAGTGCTTGTGTGCACAGCATTCATTAAAGAACCGGAAAGCGGAACCCTCGTTGTGCTGCAGTCGATTGAGCAGAGCAGTTGGCTTCTGCCAAATTATGTCGTAGCGCTCCTGTAAAGGGTGCAGCGATACACTGTTTCTCTTAATGCGGGCAAGCTACCTTGCAGGACCTTTCTTGAGGGTGGCACGTAGAAGTGCCAACAAACTCAATCGAACAAGCTCGCCACTAAGCTGCAGGCCAACAAGCTTCATTTGTAACGTTCCCGGCACGTTGCGCAGGTTCTGCGGCCGGAGTCCAAAACCGGCTCGGCCCTAGCAAGACGCGTTTTCGGCGGCCGCGCGAGCCAGAGGCCTACAAGCGGCAGCGACTCGGACAGCAGCAGCAACTTGAGCGAGGCCATGGGACGGCCCACGACACTGAGCTTCCGTGATGAAGACGGCGTGGAAACGCGAGTGGACACGTACCACGACGTGACGCAGAACGCGCTCACCCTGAGGGCGACTTCGGCGTCGGGACTGCGCGTCCCGCGCTCGGTGCCACCTCGCTGCAAGAGCTCGCCCGCAGGTGAGTGCCCTCCGCAGCCTCATCTTGCAATTCCTTTCAAGGCAGACGCCTCAACTATTTTCTGGCATAAAGGAAGCCATCTGCACGCAGAACTGCTGGGAGGTGTCACCGTAAGATACTGAGCAAGCACAGTGCTACTTCATGCTTAGCTTGTGCAGTGAGGGCAACCGTTGTACTTATCATAAAGCAGCCAATGGCTAATCATTATCTGTGCCCATAGGCGTGCGCACGAGGGGGGCAAGGGGGGGGGGGGGACCGCCCCCTAATCACCTAGGAGGGGGGGTGCAAAGTCTGCCTCACTCGTTTACTCAGTTATGGCCACGCAGGTTTTTTTACGATAATGGCGGCCGAAGGCCCCTGATGTTGCATTCCAAGGACTGTTTACTTCCCATCTTTACATCAAGAAAGCCAGGGACCAAAGGCAGGAGGAAATTGTGAGAAGCACGGCACGTCATCGCTTCATCTTCAGTTTTCTATTTCATCCATTGTGAAGTATGTTGTCCTTTGGACTCGACCAGCCGGGTGGATGGGGGGAGTCGCTGGGATGAAACTTTTCCCCCTCCCCCCGCCCCCTTGTTTATAGGGAACCTGCGCACGCATATGTCTATGCCGGTGTCTCAGTGGCTGTGATTTTAAATCACTGTACCTCATTATATACTCTCTAGCAAATTCATGCGTTCGTAGTGTGCTTAGAACGCACGAATCAGAAAAAAAAGCCATAAATTGAAATATTTTGCGAGAGTATCGAAGCCTGTACATAAGCATGCTGCCTCTTCAAGCAGTAGGTAGACTATAGAAATCTAGATAAAGCAGGGTGCCAGAACAAAAACATAGCAGCTACGTAAGACGAACTTCGTGCTTCGGTTCTTCGATGAAATAATGAAGCAACAAAGCTTAATTTGTTTTCAACTGTAGAGAGGCCACGCCACGATACGTATACATGTGCTGCATATGCACGGCGTTACAAGGTAGCGCGCAGATTTATTTATTTATTTATTTATTTATTTATTTATTTATTTATTTATTTATTTATTTATTTATTTATTTATTTATCTATTTATTTATTTATTTAGTGATAAACTTTTCTTTTATCTCCCGGTTGCTCCGAGATAATAGCAGTTCTATTACGACCAACCTTAGTTTATTGTTAATGCGCACTTAACTTCCATGTTACTATAGCGAGTGCTGGCGCCTTTCCCAGATGCGCGCGAGCTTTCCGAGACTTGCTGTCTCATGCTGCGCTCTCTCTCTCGTGGCTTCCTTGTGCAGTCATGCGGCATCCGGAAGAGCGGCGGCCCGAGCGACCCACTCCGCTGACGCGGCGGCCGCGGCCCTCGCCGCTAGTGCTGCTGAGTCGTTGCCTGGGCACTGACAGTCCGGAGTCAGTACGCCGCCCCTGGCGACCGCTAACGGCACGAAGCCGCGTGACACCGCTGACGCCGCCGGTGCCGCACGATCTTGCCGCCGCTGAAGGGTCCACCGCCGTCGACGACGACGAGGCTGCGGCGCCGCAGCGGCCCAGTGGCGACTCGGCGCCATCATCTAGGGCGAGCCTCCGGTCCGCGTCGCTCTCGGGAAATGAGCTCTCCGACAGAGATGAATTTCAACTCGTATCGCCCGGCTTCCCGTCCAGCTCGTCACCCAGCTGGACGTTCGAAGAGCCTCCGTGCTAGAAGGGTGCCCCGACAACTCTGCAACTTGATCTTGCGTTACTCGAACAAGCCGCGGATCAGAAGGTCCGTTCAGTAAGTGAGCCGCAGCGTGGCATTGAGAACTTCGTCGATGCCGACAGCTTTCTCTGAGAAGAGAACTACAGCTTTCTCTGAGAAGAGAGAAATAGGCGCAGTGGCCAAACGATCTGACAGGCAGAGACATTCCCGTAGGAAGCTCTTTGTTCTTTCAGGCACAGCGGGTTCGCCACGTCGGGTGTGACCATCCATTATGTTTTCACGCACACACTGCAAGGCATCTGAGATACAGCTGTGACTCGCGGGTGACTTCAGGCTAAGCGACGAGCCAATGGTGACGCATCTTCTTAAACCGTCGCTCCTTGTAAAGTGGATACTAATTTATCGCCAAGCGCGTTGAAGGGCATCAAGATTGATCGCAAGGTTGAGTATCCGCCGGGCATACATTGGAGAGGGAAGCCACATAAGCAATGGCAGAGTATTTGACCGATGTACCTGAGCGTTGAAGCAGACACCTGCGACAGGACGTACTTCCATACGAGGTAAATGAGCGAGAGAAGTAAGAAATTAGCCCGTTCACTAATTACTAGTCATGTATAATATTCCGACAGGAGCACAATGTGGGGCCATCATACCCGTGCGGTGGTGTCTTCACGAGCACGCTAAATCCATAAGTTTCTACACTGTACAGTTCATCCATCGAGGCGCCACAGCAGCTTTAGCTGCTTTTCAATGCAAAAGCCAAATACCTATTTTAGGGCAGCTTCCCGTAATAGTCATATAGTACTTGCAGTGCAAGGTTAACGCCTTTTCCCTCGTACGTAGCGTAAATAATAAAATAAGCACCTTTAAGAATCACGCCGGCACAGTTTCCACTTTCGCAGTTGCTTACACTAATTTAATACTTACTTGCACCAATAACTCAACAGTTGCACTCAAGCTTGTTGCTAATAAGTGCCGGTGCATCACTTCAAAAAAAATTTCTATACGTAACTTGCGTGTCAATAGTACTTCACTGCTGCTTGCGTGACTGTTTCCAATATCTTACCGTGCACGAAGGCAATACATGCAGCTGCACAGTACTTATGTAGAGTTTTACTGTCTATGTACCCTTTATAGGTTCTTACCATGTGCCAAAATGCTTTGCATGTGTTTCGCAACTTTGGGGAATACATTGCACGAAAATATGACAGTTGCATGTCGAGGCAGATTTGTATGTTGGTGAGGCGATGACCAGAAAGTCGAGTCCGACAGTTGAAAGGCTGGACCCAGTTTCGGACTACTGGCGACACAGAAGGTAACACAACCACTTCAATGTTCAAAATAATGAGACCCGTTCTCTGAATATGGAACGACATTCCATGAATTACCGAAAGACGTCTTCGCACTAGCATAGCAGAAGTTGACAAACTTGAGCGTTTGTAAGCTTCGTTGGCCAGCAGTACGCTTGGAAACGCCGCCACACGCAAAGAGGTTATCTGTTTGATACATCTGTTTAATATTTGGCAATGTGTGCAAAAATAATTAAACTGTCAAACATCCGAAATTCGTTCTAATTACTTACACCAACTAAAATTTCAGAAATTAAAAAAAAAACAAGAAAGCCTTATTATGCAAGAAAACGAACGAATTCGAAATATCACTGCCCCGAGTTCATTTTTTCAAAAGTTCCAATTATTAGAAGTCTAACGTGCTATTTTTATCACGCAACTCGAGTGCACTGGCCAGCAAAATTACCCAATGTTCCTTCAAGCATGCAACAATATTTCAGGTGCGCGAAATTACTCGAGAATGGAAGGGTCAACTGAGCTATGTGTTCTTTTTCTTATTTTTATGCTGTTTAACATGGACGCGCCATACAAAAAACAATACACGCATGCTGTTAGGTTGCAAAGCTGCATGAATTCGCGCAGCTTTAAGGGAATGGACAATTCATTTTGTGCACGACTACGCAAATATAACTTATCTTTCACTACGGAAAGGTATTCGCTGGGTGCAAAATAAATAATAAAAAAAAAGCTTCGTCACATTGGTGACATATGCCGCGAATATTAGGGGCAGTTAATTTGAAAAAAGGCATTTGGTTATTGGAGTAATGTCATACTAGACTGGAAATTAGTACTCCTGAACGGGTCGACTACAGCACGCGACTGCTGCGGCATTTCCGGAAGATGTCGGAAATGCCGTAGGCATGTTCAATTTCTGCCCGCACTTTCGCCCCATTCCCTTTCACTGCGGATGAGCACTCGTCGTGCAGAGCCGTATTGACAACGATCGTCTGTGTGAATGAACCACGCACCGTCTACGCAAGTGGAGAGTGTACCTCGAGCCACATGATGACCCTTGTTGAGGCAAGCACCTCAGCACGGTCCGCAAATTTGTTTAACAGACGTCACGCTTGGGTGGGCTTCAACAAGCTCACACAAAAGAAACCGAGATTTAACGGAAGCTTTTAGCTAACATAACACCGCTAAGATAACAGATTACTTACAGGCTGGTTAAAGAGAGCATAGAACATAAGCGAGCAACTGTTACATAATCGGACGCTTCGGCAGGGAGTCATTATCTCCTGCGAGATGTAATTTCCACACGATGCCATTTCAGTTAAGATTGTCACATATCTCACAGAACGCACGAAGAGTGCAACGTCTTCGTGCATAAGCAGTCAGTTTACATTTTTTTCTGTAAAACGTCTTTCTTAAGCGCATAAGGTCAGCAAAGTTTGATCAGTTAAATGCGCTTTGAAACACGCACTCTAAAGGTCAACTTCCTTCACTCTTTCTTCATGAAACTAAAGACATGCAACTTATAGTCTGTTCGGTAGCGTAACTTTACATGGTCATGTGAATGTGTTCAGCTTTAGGATTGCACACCCGCTGCCCTGCGTCGGCCACGTGACAACAAAGGCCGCCATATGAATACATGGATACACTTCACACGTTCGCATAAGCTGCTCGACGCCGATTATCGCGCACTCAGTGACCACAGATTTGACTGCAACATAAACGCGTCATGCAATTTGTATGCCTTCAAGCGCTGTGTGGTGCTCCTTGCTCCAGAGTGCGCTAAACAGTGCTATCTCGCCTGTGAAAAGACTGCTTGCTGGTGAACTCGTGCGTTAATCGCGCCCGAAAGCTGCAGTATTGTACTGAGCACGACAGCTGGCCACAAATGGTGTATAGCGTAGTCGAAACAAGGAACCAACGATTACAAGACATAGACAATGAAGAATAACAACCAGGCAGGACTTCTTCATTGTCCTTGTTTTACTAATCGCTGGTTTCCACTTTCGTTTATAATGAACCAACTCGGCCAGCAAGCAACGTTACTGGTGTATTGCGTGATACAGAGCTACCTCCTGATGTTAATACCCTCGTGATTCACTGAAAAATACCCGAATCATCCAGCCACCTTCACCTAGCAGACATTTTCAACAGAGTTTATAAACGCAAATAGCGCTGTTCATTACCATTCTT
The DNA here is from genome assembly GCF_013339695.2 of Rhipicephalus sanguineus. Classification (NCBI taxonomy): domain Eukaryota; kingdom Metazoa; phylum Arthropoda; class Arachnida; order Ixodida; family Ixodidae; genus Rhipicephalus; species Rhipicephalus sanguineus. Next base: position 216,694,120 of record NC_051176.1, on the reverse strand, counting down.
TACGAGCTCTCCTAATAAATTTTCTACGATTTGCACTGTTTGCGTCTTTCTCTTTTCTCGTTACCTTTTTTTTTCGCACAATGCACTCGTGGCCATTCCTAGGCTGTGCGTTCGACAGACAATAAGCAATGCAATTCGTACGTGTTTGCAAACATTTCTGTTACCTGCCGCGAAAGAATTTACTAAGGCGGTCTGATGCCAATAAGCAGGTTCGTTTCCCGTGTACCTGTCACCATAGGCGTGCGCTGGGTTCCTCTTCAGGGGGGGGGGGTTATTCCCCCCCCCCTACCGATTAAGTCAATGTATGGGGCAGACTTCGCCCCCCCCCCTCTTCTTAGGTGACAAGGGGGGTCGGCTGGGCCCCCCTCCCCCCCACCCCCGCGCGCACGCCTATGCCTGTCACGAACATGCAAAGCCTAAGAGAGGGGGATGACGTGAGCAGAAATTTGTGGGGGCCAGCTATAGATGACAATACCGGGTTTGCTGACCGGCGCTGAAACAAGAAAAAGGATGGAGGACATCGCTGGCAATGGAACCTTCCGCTGCGGACTGCAAGGCGGACCGAAAAAGTGACACTCGGTTGGTCGAAGAATAAAAAGCAAAGCAGACCCTTTTTTTTATGTTGGTTGCCCTCTCCTGGTTCAGAACGGTTCGTTTTTATGAGTGTATGAGTGTACACAAGGCACACTCAGTAGAGTTAGAACAGTTCGTGGTAAATGTTGATAACAGACACTTTCGAAATTCGAAAATAAGCTTCGTAAAGCGGGCGGGCACCGCTGTGTGTAAGCTAGCTTGCGCATAGCTTCCATTTGCCCTCATTTCCGCAACTAAATGTGCTTGTCTCATTTGGGGGTAATGGCGAATGAGAAAGCATTTAGTTGGGGAACTAAGGGAAAGTTAATTAAGCCGTACACGCAAGCTTCGAGCTCGTTCGGCCACGCGCTCCCATGTTGCAATTGCAAATTGCCACATTGAGCGCGATAGATGGCGATAGTACGTTATGTACGCGTAATAAAAACAGAAAGGCAGGGGTGCGACCACCGTGAACGCGACTACGCATGAGCACCATTCAAGTCTTGGCGGAGATTCCGTATCTCCCTTTCTGTTAGTGATATCATGCTAATTGTTGGGGTTTTACGTCCCAAAACCATGTTATGATTATGAGGGACGCGGTAGTGAAGGGCTCCGGACATTTTGACCATCTAGTGTTCTTTAACGTGCACCTAAATCTAAGTACACAGGCCTCAAGCACTTAGCCTCCATCGAAATGCGGCCGCCACGGCCGGAATTCGATCCTACGACCTTCGGGTCAGCGGTCGAGCACCATAACCACTAGACCACCGTGGCGGGTCTGGTCGTCATATTGAGGGCATCTTATTCCATTATACGTACAGTCGCCCATTTTTTTTTTTTAACCTTAACGCGCCAGCGTCGCCCACCGAGTTCATAAGCGCCGTACAACGGAGCGCAGCGGCGAAATGAACGAGAATACGCGCATGCGCGCTATGAACAGTCGTGGGCAGCTGCCGTCTGCTAGGCTTTTCCTCAGGAGGCAGCTGTCCAAGACTGCTCATTGCGCGCATGCGCGTATTCTCGTTCATTTCACCGCTCCACTCCGTTGTACGGCGCTTATCAACTTGGCGGTCGATGCTCGCGCGTTCAGGTTAAAAAAATGGGCGACTGTACATCTATCTTGGTAGATGCTGCAACCATTAAGATTCCCGCTAATATTTACGTAGCACACGTGCAACTTCAAACTCCAGAGTTAACCGCATCTTCGGCAATGGTCGTCTAGGTCACCCGCTATTCGTGTCTTTACAGATGCGCAATGCTCCCTAACACAGCGCCCCGTGTGTTCGATGTAAGCCTTTGTACAATACGATATCTTACAGACCACGCCCGTTGCATGTGCAAGGGACGAACTTCGTAGCATGCCTCTTCCACAGGCCATTTTTCTTTATTTAGTGTTGGCAACATTCGGGCACATTTTGTCAAGCTTGCCCTGAGTAGAAAACACGACTTGCGTGCTGCACTACTCGTCTACCTTCCTCATGCGATGGGACAGACCGCGTACAATTAGGACCGCCCTGTCCAGGTAACCTTCACTGTCTCCCTTTCTACCACCTCGCTTTGCTTCTTTTGCAGGGCCTCAGAGACCACCAACTTCTTTAGGTAGCTTGCTCATTCCAAATGGGCCACTTAACTGGTCCTCTGCACAGCACAGCTAGGTGGTCATTTTCCGCGTACAGCGCTTCTGGAGCGCGTTACAAATGCCGCTTATTTACAATGCCTCTTTCACCAACCCCCAAAAGGGCAGAATTACACCTCTCTTCAACTGGCGTCGTACCCAGCACATACGGTCACCACGGAAGCAATAAGCGAACATTCAGAAACTGCAGTCATCGGTTTGATAAGCACGAAGTGCCCAATGACTGTATGGACTTTCTGGATGTGTGCTTGCTCTTCGGTGGTTACCACAAAAACACCCCAGCCAACACGCATTACATTGACGTCCTTGAGATGTTCTTCGTCGGACTTTAATATATATCTACGAAATCTTTTCTTTTACTTATTTTACTAAGAACCACCGTTTCCACAACCGACAACTAGTTATCTAAATCAGGGGTCGGCAACCTTTTGAGGCAGAGGGCCAAGTTGCATGAAGCCGACACGGCGGGGGCCGGATGTCAAATCGGGGGAGGGGGAAAGGTGGTGCTTTGCAGACAAAGAAAAATTTTGGCAAACTGACAATAATGTACAAAACTGCCTAAATTTTGGCTGAATTCTGACTAAGTGTGAAGATGGGGCACAATGCCAAATGGAGGCGATCTTTCTTTGTTCCTGTCTAAGCACATTTGAGGTCAAAAATGACATGCCAGCCTTCAGATAGGGACAAGGGGAGAGGCACGGGATTCTGGCGTCGTGCCGGGGGCCGCATAATACTGCCTCGCGGGCCGCAGGTTGCCGACCCCTGATCTAAATCACATGGAAAATATGTTGCCCATATGCCTTCATATTGCCTTCATATGCCTTCATGTTTGAAATGTAATAAAGGTATATCATTCTCAACGACAATACTAAATTGATCTGTTTTTACTTTAACTACATCTAGGTTTGCCTGTTTCTTAGTCATTTTGTTTTTGATTCTCCTCAGGTTGACGGTAATCCTCGCTTTTGCAACCTATAATCACCACACATTACCTTAGCTTTTACTTCTATGCCTGCACTACGCCTGGGTCCCCTCCCCACACATTTTTTTTAATGCGAAGCATTTCATGGGAGGCCTAGGCCCGGCCACTTAAACCTGCTGGTTTCCCTTAATAAAGTTTATTCCTCCTCCTCCTCTCAGCGAACCTCAGGCACTTTGGGCGTTTCTATCTACGTATCTGTCTATCTATCTAGCCGCCTACGCGCTCTCCCGGTCGTCTCCATAGGTTGTAACATACCAAAATTTGCGTGACATAGGGCGAGTGTATGACGAACACGATTCAATGGTGATGACATGAATAACGCAAAATACCTGTCGCGTACGTCATGTAAACCCTTTCCCTCAGTCACGTGTGGCACATACCCGCATACCAGAGTTCATGTTATGCGGGTATGTGCCACAGGTGATAACGCCGTGTCTCAATCAATGCAGCTATACCGCGAACATACGCACTGACATGGAAGGAAAGTGACAGTAATAGTAAGTGTTGGGGTTTCATGTCCCAAAACCACGATATGATTATGAGAGACGCTGTAGTGAAGGGCTCCGGAAATTTTGACCATCTGGTATTCTTTAACGTGCACTGACATCACACAGTACCCGGGCCTCTGGAATTTCCTCTCCATCGAAATGCGACCACCGCGGCTGGGATCGAACCCGCGACCTTGGAGTAAGCAGCCGAGTACCGTAACCACTACACCACAGCGGCCGACGCCACGAAAGTTAGGGGGTTGAAGACAGAGCACCCCTGGAAGACGCTGGGCTACCATCTACTCGTCCACGTGGTCCGCCACGTCGACCACGTGTATTACGCAGTAACCGGGGTCAATGCTTCCTACAATAACTCTGCCGAGAGGACCATGTCCCTCATGATTAGCGGTGACTTCAGCATTGATTTATCAAAAGCCGACAACGCCTGGTTCTTAGACGGCATGAAAGACGGCTTGGATGTGGACAGGGCATCACAAGACCTCTGTGCCACGTCCAGGACAGGAGGCATCATAGATCATTTCTTCGTAAAAGCCATCCGCCGTTTCCACTAGCTCTACTATACCTCGCACTTCACTACACTTAGGCCGTTCGTAGCCGCGATCACGAACGGATCCGATAACAAGTCCTGTCCAGCTGCTGATGCTCACTGATCACGGTGATGATCACCTTATTCAAGGACTGCCAAGAACCCTTCCACACATGCACAGGGGTTCATGAAACGTGCTTACGTTCTCCGTCATAACGGATAAGTATAAGCATAACAACTGTAACGCAACTCTAACAACTCCAACTGTGACTAACGTACGTGCAGTGTGCCTGCGCGTGCCACTCGGCTGTGTATATATCAATGGAAACTTTTCTGAATAAAGTTTAATTGCGAGTACCACCTGCCCTGTGCATCTTTTTTCCTTCATTGTCCTATTCGAATTCGCGCTTTCCAGTATTGAAGGATATAAGCACTTCATATCAGCTTACTGCGCCTGGTGTTGGTAACACACCTATCAAAAATTCTCATATGACACATATGCGTCGTATCCAACAATCTCGTAAGAACACATATGAATCATATGTATTCTCGTATGATCATACGAGATTATTGGATATGTCATACGTGTCGTATGAGATTTTTCGATAGGGTTAATGATACCAACAGCAACATAGGTACCTATGTTGCTGTTGGTATCGTTAAGCAACTGTAAACAACTGGTTATATAACACATGTGCGACTCTTCAAAATATGTGTGTGCATATACCATTTGCACATTTCTCTAGCGTCATTCCGTAACGTTTCCCTAAATGTGAAAAATTGCGACACGTTCCTGCGCATGCTTCGCATAACATCGATTCCCACAGTACGTGGGACCTGCCGAATTTTTTTTAACCATGTGGACTTTTCCATGTCCACTTTCTATTTTTATGCTTTCTGAAGAAAGTGTTTGTCAAATGAGGTAAATTTTTTTTTTTTCATTTCTGCAAATTCCCCTAACACATCTCCTCTGCTATTCCTTGAGCTGATACCACAATTACCATTTGCTTGTTCCTCCTGTTTTCTTCCTACTTTCACACTGAAGTTGCCTATGACTACAGTATTCTGGGTTTGCACGAGAAGAAAATGACGACATAGATGGAATGAATGAAACCATAATGACACTGATTGCTGAAACAGCAGCTGAAGTCCGGAATAAAGCCCCAAAGAAAGAAGTAAGCATGCTCTCCCAAACCACAAAACACTTAATAAATACAACAGATGAAAGTGAATACCTCAAGAGACCAAGAATTTGCTCAACTATCAATGCTGATCAACAAGAAGAAACTCAATGACATATGGAATTATAACATCAAAGAAGTAAAGATGTCAGTAAAAAAAAACAGGCGACAACATCAAATCAGCTAAAAGAAAACCCTGTATAGGAAGGACCAAAATACACGCAGTAAAGAGATTAGCAGGGCACTGGTTTTTAGCTATTTCAATGACAGTGAAGCGGCAAAATACTCCTACTATGAACTGTATAGTTCACAGATAAATCATCCAACCTTTGGTGAAATCAAAGTCAAACCGGACACTGAAACTCCAAAATTATCAATGAGGTTAGAAAGGCCCTACAAGACATGCCCTGCGGGAAAGTGGCCAAAGAACACAGCATAACAGATGACTTAATCAGTGACACAGGGGCTATTATATTTAAGAAACTTGCGATACTAGACACATTATGCGTTAAGACCTCAAATCTACCAGTGAGCTGAATCACACCAACATTATATTAATATAAAAGTAAGGAGACATAAAGGCTCGGAAGAATTGTAGACCCATCAGCTTACTTTCAGCATTACACGGAATATTCAGGAATAATAATACCTGGGGTTTAACGCCCCAAAACCACGATATGATTATGAGAGACGCCGTAGTGGAGGGCTCCGGAAATTTTGACCATCTGGGGCTCTTTAACGTGCACCTAAATCTAAGTTACATGGGCCTCAAACATTTTCTCCTCCATCGAAAATGCAGCCACGGCGGCCGGGATAGAATATTCAAGAAGGTAATTTCGAATAGGATAAGAGAAAAACTTGACCTTAACCAACCTAGAGCTGGTTTGAGGAAAGAGTACAAAACAATATATCAGAGTCATCAGACCAATAATGTAATTCAGGAGTCTGCTGAGTACAAAAAACCCCTTTATATGGCTTTTACAGACTAAGAAAAGGCATTAGACTTTGCAGATATACCAGCAGTTTTGGAGGCATCGTGCGGTCAAGTAATACATGCGTACGTGAATACCTTAGCCAACATCGAAGGCTTCCCAAATGCCTTGCTTCTCCATAACTTAAAAAAAAAACGCGATTGCGAAAGGTTTCAGGCAAAGAGATACAATCTCTCCTATGTTCACTGCATGCTAAAAAGTATTCGACTACTAGACTGTGAATAAATAGGAATAAAGATTAATGGAGATTATCTCAGCAACTTCTAGTTTGAAGACGACATGGCACACGTCAGCAATGATGGTGACAAATGGTAAAAAATGATTGCCGACTTAAACTGAGATGCAGCTAAAGTAAGATTGAAGATAAATATGCAGTTAACAAAGATAATGCTCAATAGCATGGCAAAATAAGAATGGTTCACAATTGATCACCAGCACTTAAAATCTGTACAAGACTATGTACATCTAGGTCAGGGGTCTCAAACAAGGCCCCTGGACCTGTCGCTGGCGGCCCGGCTCACACTTGACTATCTTTTGTCGCACATTAACGCGATAGCATTAAAGAGCTCGTTTCGCAGAAATTCCGGTGTCGGCGTCGGTGCCAGTGTCGTTGGTTGTGAGCGGAAAATCATAACCTTGTCCGTGACCAAAAAATCGAGAAAGATGCAAATAAAATAAATAATAAAAATCTTCAGGTTAAAGTGTGCATCGAACCCAGTCCGTCTGCGTGGCAAGCAGGTGTTCTACCACAGAGCCACCCTATTTCTTGAAACTGCTTTGGAAAAAACACTATATGAATAATTGATAAAGATGCAAATAAATAATAAAAATCATGGGTTTGAGTGAGAATCGAACCCATACCGTCTGCGTGTGCAAGCAGGTGTTCTAACAAAGAGCCACGCTCTTTCTTGAAACTGCTTCGGAAAAAAACACGATATGAATGTCATGTAGTGGAAGCAGTCTCCTTAACGCATGTAATATTGCATGGCACAAGCGTAGAATCGTGCCAGGCATCAAAACATGTGAATTGCGCAACGAATGGTGTTTTAAAGGCCCACCCATTACAAAGCACTCAGACATATTTAATCATCATCATAAGCAAAAGCATCAACAAGGTGAACAGCTGCGTAGGATCGCGTGTTGCCTTATGGACGCGTAGTGGGCCCTTCGCTGATTTGCAAAAGGAATAATTATGGCGTAGTGGGCCCTTAACAACTTTACTTGCAGTAGGCATTATAGGACACTTTGAAACGGCCAATGTTACGCATACAGTCGTTCGTTTCCTTACGGCACGGTTGAGGCATGCACCGAGAACCGAAGCTAGGCTAGCATTTGAGGAGGCGATGCGCACGGGGCCCGATTAAGCTATCGCGCTCTACTCTTGAAGGCGAAGCTCAAGCGTCCTCGAAGTTTTTTTTTTTCTCATTTTCTTAAGTATGTTTATGGGCTACAGACGTTACTGGTGTCAAACATTTTCTTTGTAGGGCACCCCATGTGGTTACCATTTATTAAAACATAACTGTGTAACAAAAATGTTTATATTCTAGAATAGGCATTCAGATTTCAGTCATTCTGGAGATCAGTATTTATGTTTTTCGAAACCTGATGTCAAATCCCCTTCAGAAATGACCCTCATATGAGATATAGAAAAGGCCTTCTATCAAATGCCAATGTTAGCTGGCATTTTGTTCAAGCTCTCTCTCTCTCTCCCACCTGCTCCAACCTTTTTCTCTGTACCAGCCCTTGCAGGAGACAATTTCCTGACTGTGGCCCAGTAGTTGAGAAGAGTTTGAGGCCCCTGATCTAGGTCAATTACCAAGAGCAGAGCCTACACATAAAAGGAAATTCAATGAAGTATAATGCGTATGCATTCTGCATAGGGATGGCCGACACCGCCGCCTGTGAACACTGCGGCGACGAAGAAACAATTCGACATGTTCTGTGCGACTGTCTGAAGTATAGCACACAGAGACAATCTCTTTGCCATGCTTTCAACAAGTTAGACGACCAGCCTCTATCAAATGAAAGACTACTACGCCATCGTCCGGACATAACGTCGCAGCAGAAGGTTTTACAAGCAATACTAGCCTTCCTGCGATCCACTGGCCTGTCAGAGCGCCTCTGAGCGGAACGCTCTCGTGAGTGTGAGGTTGTGATTGTTTATTTTTTCCTTATTATTTATTTTCTCTCTCTCACTTTCATCCCCCTATTCCCCAACCCCAGTGCAGGGTAGCATACCGGAGACAAACTTCTGGTTAACCTCCCTGCCTTCTGCTCTTTCTCTCTCTCTCGCAATGAAGTATAAGAATGGGCTGGTGCAGGCATTCCCAAATCATGACAGGCAATTTGCAACTGTCCCTACCAAAAAGTGTACAATGTATACTTCCAGTACTAACATATGAGGCTGAAACTTGGAGGATACCAATGAAACTTGAGAAAAAGTTGTGGACCAAGCAGCGCATGATAGAACGGAAAATGACAGGTGTAACATTAAGAGCTCAAGACAGCAGAATGGGCCGATATTTTAGTTGACATTTAACTGTAAGGAATGGGCCTGGGCGAAAACTGATGATCAGCTAGAGCAACGGAATCGGTACCAAGGGATAGGAATTGCTGCTGAGGACGGCCGTGAGTTAGATTGTGTGATGAAATCAAGAAGTTCATAGGCACAAAATGGAATCAGCTCGCATAGATATGGTACACTGCAGATCACTGGGAGAGGCCTTTGTCCTGCAGTGGACAAGAATGATAATGATGATGATCACAATATACCTCAAGTGGCTTTGTTCAACATTTGGAGCCAGCCAACGCAAAAAGTGCCTCAACCATCATGGCTATGAGAGCACCACAGGCTCTTAAAACATTTATGCTACAGCCCAATACTTTGTTCAATGTCCACAGGGCACTGACCACAGATACCACATTCAGAAGTGTTATTATTTTATCATAACATAACTACAATTGTTCCTAACTTCTCAGGTAGAAGAGGTGCGGTTAGATGCTGCAGGCACAGAGTCTTTGGGGGCGGATGCGACATTGCCACTTGCGACCTTGCTTTCAACATGTTCATCCTCAGCGCTCATGTCCTCAAAGTGCACATTCTCTTCACTGGGTTCCTCATCAGCTTCACACTCGGTCTTTGGAAGGCCTGTGTAATTCTGCAACCAAAAACAAAAGAGAAGATGTGTTTGTGCAGACAAAGCAACTTATTGACTATACGTATTTGTCTACTACAGCACCACTTTGGAGGCTAGCAAAGAATGTATTCCATGCTACCAGAACTATACTTCCTGCTTCCAGTGAAGACATGCATGGGTAACACATTCCAATTTATGACCATGTGTAGAAAAACAAATTCATAAAACTTTTCATGCTTGCAAATTAAGCTTATCATGATGATGTTCCTAAAGAAGTGGTGACACAATTTGACTGTTACACCACACTGATGGGAACATAGAGGTGCCATCTGTACAATATCAGCCACAAATACAGCCTAAAAAGTATTTTAATTGAGTTTTGAAGTTCGTGAAAGTGCCGAATTGGAAATCGAAGCAAAAAGTGATGAGGTCATTGAGCAGGGACTATTTGTAAACAATGTACGTCACGAGTTCTGGCCGGGTTGCCGGAGGCGTGTATGCGATGGACAATGCTTGTAGCGACACCTGATGATGCAGAGCCTAACCAGAGACCTACAAACAAAACATTGCACCGACTTACCCGCTTACTGACTTTGTGTAAAGCATGGGCAGTGAGATAATTATCAACTCACAGTATTCTCATTGTTTTTTACTCGACAAGAACAGTGACGCGACTGAGGAAACAGAAAAAAAAATTCATCGAAGTTGGACAAAACGCCACAAGATGTCGCTACCGACTCCACGGCTGCTGCTGCAGCCGTCAACTTCAGTTGGAAGATGACAAGGACAAAATCACAGCCACCGACGAGATTCGCGAAGTGAATTCAGCTTTTCTGATTGATTTTTACAGTCCTCCCAGCTCCTCCATCCATCGCCACACTAGATAGGCAATGTAGTTTGATGATTGAGGAAATGAGCACTCGCAGCGCTCAACACAGCAGACGAACAGCGCTAACATGGCAGAAGCTGGCCAGTGACGTCACTGGCTCTCGTGGTCACATGATAGTATTTAACGAGTAGGCCGACTACGTCATGAGACCTTTTTAAAGTATGATGCAATCCTGGAGATAATGAGGGCCACCCTATGTTGACTCTAACTTCATAAGAAGCTTAGAATGCATTACACAATCGAATGCTTTACTGAAATCAAGGAAGACCAGATTGACTTGAACCGTTGAGTCTAGACCAGTAGTAACGAGTTGCATAGTGGTGGATGGGCCCTTATGAAAACCATGCTGTGAAACTGAAAACACATTGCTTAAATTCTAGGTAATCAGTGATGAAATGGGCAGCGATATGTTTGAGTATTTTACAGCACGTAAAGTCAGCAATATTGGATGCTATTTTCAGTTAACTGATCAGCCTTTTTATAATCAGGAATGGCACAAGCCATAAGCCAATTGTCAGGTTAACATGTAGAGCACAGTGACAAATGAAATATGGTTGTTAAAATATGAGACATCAGCTCCACAAACCGACATAAAAACATATGTTTTTTGTCAGGGCTGTTCAAACCTTTTACTTTCACTTGTAGTGACAATGTCAGCACTCTTTCAGTTTGTATAAAATCGGAATCAAGCAGCAATGATGCACAGTTGTACAGTGAGCTATCAGCAGCAGCAGCACAGTGAAAATAATCATTCATTACAGCCGCAATATCTCAGGGGTTTGCAATCAAGGTGTCATTAGTATGCTTAATTTTAGCTATGCATGCACACTTGTTTAGGCGATGCCAAAACCTGCCTGAACTCAATTTCATAAATGTTGGCCAAGTAACTCTAAGGTACAGTCATGGACAAATGAAAAATAAACAGGAAATTACAAAATAGAATAGGCTTCACAAGTGATAACTCAACAGCATCACCTAGGACCGCTACTTATGTTGTTGCTAAAGATGGTTTAGGCCTCAGAGCCTCAGAATAAGCACGCAAGCCGAAATATTGCTGACATTATGCATACTGGCAGAAATAAGAATGAAATAACGTGTTTTAGTTAAACCTAACTTGGTTTGTATTTCAACTGTCCATGACTGTACTTGCTTCGTGCTGACAACAGAGTGCCTCACAGCTCTACCTCAAGGTCACGTATCTTAGGTGGGCTAGCACACTTCTTTTCTTTTAGCTTGCTTCAATTTATGTTTCAAGTGGATGATAGTTGTATCTATCCAGAGGTTCAAATGCTTCTGTGAACTGGTTTGCTTGGCACAAACATTTCTTTTGTAACGATGAACAGTTCGCTTAAAAGAATTCCAAAAGACAGCAGCATTACCACTGGCATTACTACTGTGGACATCAGTGAGCCTCCAAAGGACATCAAGCACTGAATGGTCGTCAGCTCAGGCAAAACCTTTCACAGTTTTTACAGGCGGTTTGTTGGCCTTTCAAGCAATTCGCTAATACACATGTAAAAGAAACTAGCCTATGGTCAAAAATAGCCTCTTCAAAAAATACATTGCAGGCAGAGAAATACCTACTAATAAAGTTAAACCTCAAATTGAGGCACCATTCCCACATTCCCGTTCAGAATCAGTTCAGATCTAATTTATAACCAACACGGAAAGACACAAATGGCTGTAACTTCAAAGTAAAATATGGCACAAAGCTAAAGATCTTCAAGAAAATTATTAGATGGAATAATTTTTTTATGTGATAGCATTCAAGTGCACGACTGGGCAATGTTCCATGCTCTGGGAGGATAAATAATAAATCATCTTCACGTAACCGAACAAAAAAAGTAGGGGCAAAGGGGCAGACATGGGTAAGAGGTTGGCACTTTAGAAAGAGCAGAGGTGTCAGCAAGCTCACTCATGCTGCCATCAACATGACAGACATACGAATGGTAATTTGAAAAAACAGCAGGAAGTGGAAGATGGAAGTTGCGATGAAAAAATCCGTAAAACAGGTGGTGGATGCTCGAGCCTGGAGAATGGTAATTTGAGCATTTATGCAATCAGTAGCGTGCAAATATTATTAGGCACAACATACAGTCGCGTCACAGGGGCACAATATCAGCTAAATTGTGAATGCTGCATCACTTAACACATATACATACCAAATTTTGGCAGTGCCTCAGTTTCAACAAATATGAACCCTTGCAGATTCTCCTGGTGCCTCATGGTTTTTAATGACATCCTTGACCAGTAGTTTGCTGTGTAAAGTAACTTATAACTTTGAAAAGGAATCTAAACAGTCATTACAGGACTGACTTATGGATGTGCCTGTGTATCAATAAAATTTAATAGTACTGCACCATTATTTTGGTACTTAGTACCCAAGTACTCAGCCTCACATTGTAGCTCCTCCACAAAAATACTGCATATGCTACACTTATAACTGTTTAATAGAAATCTGCATGGTCCAAAGGAGATCACTCTTTACATATTCATTGTTACTCGCTGAAGACTTACCATTCTTTGTGCACGTTCACAGCAGACATTATAAGCAAATTCACTGATCTGTAATCAAGCAAAGGTACAAATACATGGATTGTAAAAAATGAGTATGAACAGTGTGAACAAATCAAGGTTATATAACATCTATAAAACAGAACAAAGCAATCTTACAGAAAATGAGCTCGGTATGGCCAAGCCCTGAAATCGGTAAAGGAGCCCTATAGAAGTGTCCATGGGATAAACCTAAAAGAAAAAGAAAAAAATGTTACTCATCAGGTTGTGATTTTTTCAGCACTGTACTGCAGTAGTTTTTCAGCAATGCAGTTTCACGCCAAGCTCAAGTACATGCCTAAAGTTCAGTGGCAGTAGATTATTCCATGAGAAACATTTGCAGAGAGGGTGCAATGTCAAAAAGTGAAACTCCCAATATTATGTTTGTATAATTTTTCTAAATTTAAACAGATGTCATTAGTAACGTTGGGAACTTGCTACACCGGCTGCAGAACTGAGAAGCCTATCTACTAGCACTTACCGCAACAACTTTGAAACGGCTCATGTGATCAAGAGATCCAACCATGGGTCCGGAACTGATGTCCACATGGTCCAGCAAACGGTACAATGTAACTGTGTTACCGGTCGTTGATGCTGCTGCAATTCTAGGAATTTGCTCCGCCTTATACCTGTTAAAAAGAAGGGCATTTCATTTCTATTTGCAAGTGCCAGCAGGCTGTTAAGAAATCTTAAGAGTACTGACACAAAAATTTTCCATCTTTTTTTTTTTTTTTGCAATAAGTAGGTAATGACCCACTTATCAAGGCTGGAAACCTTGTTTCCTCGAGTGAGCGACAATTTATCATTTGGAGGTGGTTTTATAACACGCAGTCGTAGTTTCAGTTTCAAAGACCGCCAAGTGAGGCAGGACCTAGAGTGGTTTTCATGTAAACATTGCTGGCTATGTCAGCACACAAAACGGCATGCACGTAAGCACCATGCTGACAACCAACCTTTTTCAACGAAGGCTGCTATAATTCCCTCTGGCATGTTGTAAATACAGTGAAACCTCGTTGATACGATCACGACTCAAACGAATTTCGGGGTGATACGAATTTTTCTTTGGTCCCGGCCAAGGCCCATTGGCCTGCAATGTAATGGAGTACGGCTGTTTCGAACAGATTTTCACCCCGCGACGTTTGATACGAACGTACGCTACCGCGCAGGTACGAAGAGGTGCTGTCCGCACTGTCGCGGAAGATGCACCAAGCATGTGCGGGCACAGAAGCGCAAGCGCGGGCATGCGCACCGCGCCGCCAATAGGTCAGAATCATAGTGTAAGAAAAATACTTTTCTTACACAGTAATCAGAGTAAACCTCCAGTGACGTGTCATAGCCTCCGAGATTAAGTGCGCGAATCTTGGAGGCCCTAATGCGCCTCCGTGTGCCTTCGCGTTTAGACTGTAATCCATGTCTTCCATGCAAGCGATGTCCTCGTGCATCAGACACCCTATGAAAAGCGGACGAGGACCCAAAGAAGACAAGGACGGTCTTGGCGAAGGAGCTAGGCCTCACAATGTCAACATGCCCGACTGTTGGGGACGCACTTGTGTGGGCACTGCCGTCAATCTCTCGAAAAACATCCCTAAGACCACCGCGATCAGAAAATAATAATGTAGGACCGCCGTTGTGAAATTTTCTGGCCTTCATCTATCGCGTCAAAGCGCTCCTTAAGTAACTGTCGCCGCAGTACTCCGGTGTCATGCGAAAAAGCATGCTAAGTTTTGGAAGGGGCTACTAGCTGTCGCGGGTCACAACACACCTGGTTCAATAAATACACACGCGCGCATGGGCTGTATATATGAGTGCGACTATGATTGCTGATGTCTGAAAACTTCACTGGCAATCATTTAGAGCTGTTCGTGACTTTGCTGCGGCCCTGAAGAAGAATAAATGATAATGTACGCCAGCTTTCTTTTGTCGCATGCTAATTTTTCATACTTTCTGGTGATACGAATTTCGGATGATACTAATATTTTTGGTGATCCCACGAGATTCGTATCACCGAGGTTTTACTGTATGCGTGACCCGACAAAAATGCACTGCCAAGGCAAGGATGTCAGCTTTTGTACTTCCTTGGAAGGCCATAAAGCAGGTGCCTCTTCTTTCCGTTGAAAAGGTCTGCTAGGAGTGAGCGCTCGCATGGATAATGGCAGTCAAACTCGTGATGCATATCGCTGTTGGTTGTTTACAATAACACCAAGTTGGAGTCTATGTCATGAGGTGGGCGTTTCACGAGCAGTTGTGCAACACGCACTTTAAAATTACTATATTGCAACGGCTATATATTAGCCGTTGATATTTTGTAGATGACACGTGTGTGTTCACACTAATTTATCCCACAAGTTATTTTGCCTTGAAAATTTCGTGTCAGTACTCCTTTAATACATATTGTCCTTACATGAAGGAGGAACTCCCTTTAGTTAATTTATTCCCAAATGAAGGCTCCAGCTGCACCCCAAACATTTCTATCAGACCAATCCTTCGTTATTACGATCCTGAAATGAGCCTTCACCAGTTCATTCTACTTGGCTGGCCGTCTCGGACATGCCTTACTCCAATGGTGACAGTAGTAATGGTGCCAATTGAACTAGCATCCGACTTCACAGAGCATAGCATACAGTAAATGAATCCAGCACATCATTTCCTGTCAAATTCACCTATTTTCGACCTGCTCCAGGAAGATTTTATCGTGACAGCAGTAGCTCACAATGTACGTATTATTACAGCAGTTATTCAATTCTAAAGCGTGCTTTTTTTTATTCATCTGAAATGCGCTGTGTCGTCATATCTTCCTTTTCATCTTCGTGTTTCCTTGCGCTGAAACTTAAGATATGAAAATTCCTCCAGCAGTGCAATCCGAAGTGAAACCAAAGCTGCATTCACAACATCCTGGTCATCCCCACTGCCATGACAAGATGGTGACCATAGATGCGAGTTTGCACAGAATAACAGCAATATGCCACTTTCAGTCTGATTATGAGTGCACACATTCAAACAATAAGTTCCTTTTCCAGTTCGTGACAAGTCACATCACGTGTTCTAGCAATTCCAGAGGACAATCGCATTCGCAACGGGACAAACTAGCAATGCGGTTAGTCTAGCGTGGGTCACACCCCTGTTTGTCATTGTTGAGGAGCTACTCGATAAACGTAGGACATCAAACGTGTTATTGACCATAACACAGACAACATATTTTGTACTCCTCGTTGATACTGTGCCTACATATGGTGCCTACTACCGAGCAGTGGATCACGTCTGCGGTACAGGCCTCGGCAGTTGCCATGTTAAAAGCATCGGTGTCTTTATGTAGAAAAGGCGCACTCTGGATGGGCACTTTGCAAATTCTTTGGTGGTCACAAAGCGGCTTTCCAAGAGGGACACTTTTTTTGGAGCAAGTCATTTTTCCCACACTCGTAAAAGTTGACTCAGAACAGCACTGCATCCATTGCACACGTGTTTTCCCCTGGCAGCCTAGCAGCAGCCTCACGGCAGAGTATACATTCTCCACAGACAAACAATGGCATCAGGATTGCAGCACTACTTAGTGGACTTTGTGACGAATGAAAACTTTCTGCTCCTCTTGACAAGACGAGTCTGCCAAAGTCCCATGTCACCTCGTGGCAGCACACTGAGCAGCCCCGTGGCAGTTTATACTTCTCCATCTCACTCCCGAACACAGGTTGTCAAACATTCACATAAACACCACCTGTGGTGCTCATAGAACAACATGACATGACTCGCATTTGTCATGACCCCATCGACCAATCAGGATTTTCATGCCACAAAGCCACCGATGCCAGATATTCTGTGACAAGAACTTCTTAACACTATTCCATTTAAAAAAATAAGTTCCGAAAGAGTGAAAATATCACCCACAGCTAAGCTGTGCTATAACCAAGTAGGAAAAAGTTGTGAAGCGAGATAGCACTAACTTGTTGTCTTCAAACATACGAAGTGCCACTGAAGCATCCACCTCAAGCCGCTCAAAATGGTGGGGCTTTGTTGCAAGTCTTCTGCCCATCCCTGATAGAACGTCCATCTCATCCTGGAAAGGAATGTGGCTTTGTAGCCAAAAGCAACTCCAAAAGACATCTGCATTTCAAACCAGTTTTGGAATCATTGTGTTTCAATGTAGAAACAGTCCACTGGCAACAACTCTAAATGCTTGAAACAATTTCATGCTGGAAATTCCTTAAAGCATTTAGAGCTTAGTCAAGTACAACAATTTCTGGCTAGAGACAAAAGTATTAGACTAAAATTGCATTGTTTCCTTGGTAGCATTTTTTTTACCATGAATGAGAAGATGTAGCAATGAAAAAACTGTATGCTCTAGATGCACAATTTATAATTATTAAAGAACATTATTCTAGGCAGGGTAGTGGCTAGATTTATGAGTTACACAAAAGCATTTTTTTTTTCCTCGTTTCTTTGACACATACATACCTGCCATGGCAGCTTAGCACCTAAGGTGTTAAGCTGCTAAGCTTTAGGGCATGGGTTAGATTTCTGGTCACATTTTGTTGGGGGCAAAATGCAAAAACACCTGATGACTTACAACAGGTGCACATTAAAGAACTCCAGATGGTAAAAATTAATCTGAAGTCCCTTACTAGTGTGCCTCATAACCGTACTGTGGTCTTGGCAAGCAAAACCTCAGAATTTAACTTCATTTTGTATCTATGAGTTATGCACTCAAAAGAATAAGGTTTCATGCCTTAATTATTAAGGCAGAATCTACTTTTTAAACACTAAAATTAAGACCAGATTTTCACATCAGTACTCTTTGGAAGCAAAGGAAGCAGAAGCAAAAAGTGAGACTCTAAAGGAACAGGTACAGATGGGTCCACTGTTAAAGGGAACACTCGCATTCAGGGTACGTCCGGATTTCGCTCTCCTACAACAGCATCGTGGCTTAGATTTGCATAACACTGCTGGTGGTTGACAGTTCTGAACCCTTATGACAGACTATTAACATGCACGACCAATCTTTACACATGCACTAGCCGTTAGGGGGCCAACAAAATGAAAGGTGTTCATTCAAGTGTTCCCTTTAACAGTGGAACGTACTGTACATACAAGAGCCACAACTCTCCACAACAGATCACTCACACATTTCTTGCGACTGATATTGCTAGAAACAGTGCAGGTTTCGCAGTGCTTAATCATTTGCTAGCTATTGCTGATGGTGCCTTGCACACTGAGCAAGATAACTGCAACTACACCGCTCTAATGTCATATGTTACTAAGAGTTCCCTATACATTATGAGATTACCATTGCTCTACAGGCATGAAATAAATAATATTTCCCCTATTGCTGATATCTTATAATTTACATGCTAATATACTACCGTGTATCTACACATCACACAAGACTAAACAATGTAATAATGTTCTACACTAATCACGACGCTCAAGTGCCGAGATTCATGTTTCCCCATTTTGAGCAGACCTGCACAAAACTGCCTTGACATTACATCATCCCATAAGGTTGAAATGAAAGCATTTTTTCAAAACCTATAGCTTCATACCTTTACAGTATTGTTCTAAACGTCTATGAGCTCTTATTCGATGTACTACTGACTTGTGTTCTGCCTGCTTACTATGTTGTTCCACAAACACACATATTCTGCATCTCTGCCATTTTCTTGCACCCTGTACATTATCTTCCCCCAATTTTGTGTTTCTATTGTATATTTGATTTCTGCCTTCTTCTGTTATCTTTCTGCATATTTGTGAATATTAGTATGCATCTTTGCCTATTCTGCACGCAGGATTATGTAAACTTGTTATCTTGTTGCTTTACTCTGCTGCTGAACTGCATAATCAAGCTCAGTTAAGCATTTTTTTTAACACGAAGTGTTTTATGCCAGGGCCCACCAAGACTTCACTGACATCATTTCCATCCCGGTAGTGACGTCAGTAAAATATACATGAACAGATGATAAAGACAAACTAGAAGAAAAAGTTTCGTTGATTTGGATGACCTGGGAATCGAACCCACGACCTCTCGGTCCGCGACAACAGGTGCCCGGTACTCTGCCCACTGCACCACCAACGCATATGCACGAAGCTTTACAAGTGCGCCTTATATCTCTCACACCTCTCTCTAACAGTGATCTCCGTTGGTGGGGTGGTGTAGCCATCTAGAAGTGGTGAAGTGAAGTACTGCATTATGACACTAACGAGTTCTAACAGGGAGCGCTTTGGTAGTTTCGACGCAACGGAGGCTTTCAGTGCATTATTGTAGGAAGCTCTATGGTTGGTGCAATGCACTGTACGCGATGATTCAGTTTGGTGATCGACAGCAGTACGTGCTTTGCCTTTCGCGTTGTGTTAGAGTGACGACTCATCAACAGAGTAGTGCAGCTTCTACATGCACCAATGGTCTTTCTCCGCCGCTTACTGCTTCGAGTGCAATAGCACCAGCTACTAAAACCGCTGCAATAAGTGGCACAGAAAGGCAGTGATGTCGACAAGCGAATGTTGCGCAGTGAGTGATTTCGTGCAGCGAGAGAGATACCAACGGTTAGCAGAACGCCTTCCCCCGTTCACGGATCATGCTACGAGCTCTGCCTCTCGCGTTCCTGAAGCGCTCTATAGTATATGCATTAGCACAGGAGTAGGTTACCTTATAAGTGGGGAGCACACGCCTTGGCGTTTCTCTCGTCAGATGACGACGCTTTAAAAAAATGAATGTCGAGTACCAGTGTTATCTGCTTGTTGATGCCATCTTTTTGCGGTGTTCACCCTATGCTTTGTCCGGGTGTATGTAAGTACTTCAGCTACCACAAGGATTAAATCATGATCTTTGGCGTTAGCCTTCAGAATGGAGATGTGCCACTAGGTGTCAACGTGGGTGAATCCACGTCCAACGGTGCTATAGCTGCCAAACACCAATAGACATTGTGCAAGCTCTCATACATCAATGTACAATAAACAGTCAACTACTCGTGTGAGGACACGGTTCAATTTCTTGTAATACCAATTCCTATGACAGAGGGATCAACCATGTTTTTTTGTTATTTTTTTCTTCTGTTGCCTGTCCACTTGAAATGGAAATAATGTGACTGATTGCTTGACTCTGACGAGCCTTCATTTTCTACATTACCCACCATGGACTGGGCATGGCGAAAGGCCTACGGACAACATGCCTAAACCGGCAATACTGTTTTTGCAGATCTTGCCATGGATTTTCGGCGCTTCAACATCGATAAGCAGAAACGATGCTTTGCTTCCCTTCGTGGATCATCAGGGCATTGGAACCGTGCGCACAACGTGGGTGGATCGCCTGTCAGGTGGAGTGACGTCATCGATGGACCAGCTACAAAAGGACGAACGCAACAGAGGCACCTTCACTGGGCACGGCGAAAGGCCTACGGACAACATGCCTAAACCGGCAATACTGTTTTTGCAGATCTTGCCGTGGATTTTCGGCGCTTCAACGTCGATAAGCAGAAACGATGCTTTGCTTCCCTTCGTGGATCATCAGGGCATTGGAACCGTGCACACAACGTGGGTGGATCGCCTGTCAGGTGGAGTGATGTCATCGATGGACCAGCTACAAAAGGACGAACGCAACAGAGGCACCTTCACTGGGCACAGCGAAAGGCCTACGGACAACATGCCTAAACCGGCAATACTGTTTTTGCAGGTTCGTTACTATTACAGTACTGCATGCTTACGAACTGACAACCGATTTTTGTTAGTATTGCCGTGCCCGGCTACTTGTGTTGCTTGTATGATTGATTGTTGGTCTGTGGTCTTGATGCTCTTGACGTCAGGTGATGTCGAGGAAAATCCCAGACCAAGCACAGCACATATGCTAGAGAAAATCTTAGAAAATCAGGCGGCATCAGATGCTAAGATAGATGCTATGAGGCAGGATATTTCGGACTTGACTTCTAAAAGCGACAAGCTCGCGGGTTACTTAGAGGTCATCGAAGAAATGAGCAAACGTATCAGTAGCCTGGAATCTCTTGTTCGCCAGCAAGCAGACAAATTAACTGAATACGAGAACAGGAGCAGGCAAAATAATTTGTTGGTTTTCGGCATTCCTGAAACGACTAGTGAATCTGTATCAGATTTGGAGAAAGCCGTTTTTGATAACCTGTTTCACGACACTGTGGGCATCACCGTAAAATCGGTTGATCGAATACACTGCTTGGGTAGACAAAGACTAAACAGCACGAGACCTGTAATCATGAATTTTTTCGATTATTGCAAAAGGAAAGTATACTAAAGAACGCTAGCAAATTGAAGGGTAGCTCTATTAGGATAAGTCACGGTTACGCTAAAGAAACAGTCATGCGCAGAAAGATGTGGCAAAGTAGCGAAACAGAAAGAGAAAACGGAGCGAAAGTAAAGCTGATACACGATAAGCTTAAGGTAAATAGTGACTTCTATGAATGGGATAACGAACGGAACATCCACTGCCCTTGTAAACGAAATCAAGATAAAGCGGCCCGCAAAGATAATCCGGAGGACTCGGACCTGCGCAGTTCAGCGGTAGCAGGATCATCAGTCAGAATGTTTGGAAAGTGAGTTGCACCGTCGCAATCGTAGCTCAGATTGCTTTCACTAAAAGCAAGAAGCATCGTTAACAAAGCAGCAGAGCTTGAATATTTATTACTTTCATATAGCCCGCATGTAGTTATAATAACTGAGACATGGTTAAATAAGACTATCGAAGACAGTGCATTGTACCTGAGGGTTATAAGATCTTCAGGCGGGACAGGGATTGCCGAGGTGGTGGTGTTGCATTGGTGATCAAAAGTGCGATAGTCGCAACAAAAATAAATTGTACCCTATCAGAAATGGTCTGGTGTAAGGCGAATTATGCTAACGCAGTGTATGTTATTGGAGCCGTGTACAGACCACCTTACACTCCACCTGAGTTCTTGAAAGACTTGAACATGTTTTTGTGTTCCAATGTAAATGAAAATACTACAAGGTTAATAATGGCTGGCAACTTCAACTTGCCTCACATTAATTGGGAAAAACTTTTTACGGGGCCTGTAGAGACTGCTAGTGCTGACATGTTACTTGAAGTGATGCTTTCTCATAACCTGAGCCAAGTAGTAAAAGATTATACGAGAGTTACCCTTACGTCACAGTCATTGTTGGACTTGGTTTTCATCTCTGGTAAAGTGTGTGATTATGATATAACAGTCGAAGATGGCATATCTGATCACAGATTGATTTCTATGAATGTGATGTGTGGCCCCAGTGCACGAACAAGACCCTATGTGTATGTTTATGTTAAAGATTATTGCCACGCAGATGATACGTCTATACTTGATTATCTGGAGCTATCACTCGATGATTTTCAAACCGCGTCAGAGAGGGAATCAATCGAAAATTTGTGGAGACGTTTTAAAGAAATAGTACAGCACTGCATAGACAACTGTATACCTACGCGGAGAAAAAGAACAAAACAATGCAATCCATGGATAAATAGAAGCATCATTCACATGAAACGCAAGATAAAAAGACTGCACAAAGGAAAGGCGGCAGCAGCTGAAATTTCGATGATTAAAAAGAACTTAAAAACGGAACTCAGACAAGCTAAGGAAACATTTTTTAATAAAACGCTCGCTAGGTTTCTGCGGGATTCTCCACGAAAATTTTGGCTTTTCTTTCAGGAGAAGGGTGAGAGAATGGAGCAGATATTAGATGGAATGCAAATCGTACAGGCGGAGAGTGAAATTTCCGAGAGGTTCAATCGTTATTTCCAGTCAGTGTTCATTAAAAGCCAAGACGATGTCGAAGAGTATCAGTTACCTTCTCCACTGACATGCATAGCGGAAGAAATCTGCATAACTCATGAAGGAATATTTAACCAATTACTGCTGTTAGACACGAAAAAAATTGGCGGACCTGACGGTATACCGACTGTTTTTTTTGCGACGATATGCAGAGTGGTTGTCTTATTACCTTACTTTACTGTTTAAAAAATCATTGAACTGTTGCGCGTTACCCCAAGACTGGCGCAGTGCGGTAGTCGTTCCAATATTTAAAAGTGGCAACCGATTGTTGGTAAACAACTATAGACCTGTATCTCTGACCTCCGTGTGCTGTAAAATGATTGAACACATTATAGCAAAACATATAAGACAGTTTCTAGAAAAAAATAATATATTATGTCCTTTCCAGCATGGCTTCAGATCCGGTCTTTCTACTGTTAAACAACTTATTGAAACAATTCATGACTTTTGTATTTCCTTGGATGCAAGTCAGCAAATGGATGTTATATGTATCGATTTCGCAAAGGCATTTGATAAAGTATCTCACCATAAACTTCTTTCTAAACTCCGCAGTGTAGGAATCAGTACGCAGTTGCTTGATTGGATTGGTGCACATTGTCACATCGTCAGCAAGCTGTTAAAGTTAAAAACTGCGTATCGAGCAATTTAGAGGTTTATTCAGGAGTACCACAGGGCTCTGTGCTAGGGCCCCTCTTGTTCCTGATATATATACATTGCTTCAGTTGTCGAATCACCTGCTAAAATTAAACTTTTTGCAGACGACTGTCTAATTTATTGCCAAGTTACATGCAGAGACGACCAGCTTAAAATCAGCCGCTGTCTTCAGTCACTAAGTTCATGGTGCAGAAAATGGGAGATGGAAATTAATTACAAAAAGTCCACTTACACTCACATAACGAAAAAGAAAGTAATGCTTTTGTTTGAATATATGATTGAGGACAGAACTCTGGATAATGTGACTAGCTTCAAGTACTTGGGTGTAACAATTACGGATAAATTAAATTGGACTCATCATGTAGAAAGCATATGCTCGTCAGCATATTAAAAATTATGTTTTTTGAGGAAAAAAATACCGAAAGCGACGAGAGGGATGAAATTATTGGCATATAAAACTTATATACGTCCTATTCTAGAATATGCTAGCGCAGTTTGGAGTCCGCATCACAAGGTTCTTAAGCAAAAATTGGAGCGTATTCAGAAAATCTCTGCACGTTTTATTTGTTCGAAATACAGGCGAACAGACTCGGTAACGGACATGCTAAAGGCATGCGATATTGGAACTGTTAGAAGTAAGAAGACAGAAGTGTCGATTGAAATTATTTTTTCAGATATTACACGAAAAGGTAAAAATAAATAAAGATACATATATAAAGCAGCAGCTTGAGAAACGGCCTCTGCGAACAACTCATTCCCTCATTGTGCAACCAATACGAACGCGTACTGATTTGTGTCGTTTTTCTTTTTTTTCCTGATGCTATAAACTTGTGGAACAGTTTACCAGAGGAAGCTGTACAAACAAATGATGTATCTGATTTCCAGGTATTCTTAGATAGATATTTGTGATAACAATGATGTTTCTCGTTGTTTGGCCGTTGTTAACTGTATGTATGTGAAGCGTTTTCATTGTGCCCACCCTGCAACAACCCTCAACAGAGGGTTAACAGTTTGACGAAATAAATAAAAATAAATAAATAAATGGTGGTCTAGTGGTTATGGTGCTCGACTGTTGACCCGAAGGTAGCGGGATCGAATCCCGGCCGTGGTGGCCACATTTCTGGAGTCCTCTAATACGGCGTCCCTCATATCATGATTTTGCGATGCTAAACCCCGACAATTATTATATCATTTTCTGCATTTAAACACATCAATATGTTCATGCCTCCACCCAGCAGCCAACACTTCGATTTACATTATATGTATCCAATTACTCAAATTTTTCGGATGAATGACCCTCTTGACATGTCAAATAATTTAATTCCCAAAGGCTTAAAGCAGAATATATCAATAAGTCAAGCATAGCATGGCTCAAGGCAGTATATTCGGACCATTTCTATGTAATATTTATGTTAATGATATCATCAATACTGATGCCACTCCTACCAATAAGATCTATGCAGACCAGGGGCGTAGCCAGAAATTTTTTTCGGGGGGGAGGGGGGGCTTCAACCACACTTTATGCGTGTTTACGCTTGAGTTTGTATGTGCGCGTGTGTATATACGCAAGCAAAACTGAAAATTTTCGGGGGGGGGGGGTCTTGAACCCCCCCCAACCCCCCCCTGGCTATGCCCCTGATGCAGACGATACTACTACATTATTTTCAGGAATTACAGACATAGTCATAAAAGTACCGCCCCCCCCCCCCCCCCCAAACAAAGTAGGAAAAAGTATAGCATATACATAACCGGTCTGCGCAGAATCGCTTGCAGTTAAACTGCTCCAAAGCAAAGGCAGTTCTCTTTCAAGTGAAGTTCCTTCCTTGTGACCTAACTCAGTTCATTACTCTGTATGACACAACAATCAAACTGGATGCCACAGCTAAAACAGTGGGTGTTAACTTTAACAGAGCTGCATAGGGAAGCCACCATACTGAGCACAAAAAAAAGTCTACACAAAGCACGGAGTGCACTGCGCAGATGTCTAAGACTGTTACCAATGAAGCAAGAGCTCCATAATCTGTTCTGCATTATTTGCCTCTCAGCTATGCTACTGTTATATTTTTTGGTAAATTAGTTCTAAAATACAGACACTTATTTAGTTTATCTTTTAAAAAAGTTTACGTACTATTGAAGGAATTTGTAGATGTAGATGTGCATACGAATGTGTTTCTAAAATTTAGAATCTTACAGCTGCATTTCCTTTAGGAATCCCACCTTCTCTTTTCTTTAAAATCTGAGCTAATTATAGGTATCATTCATGTAGAAAACATCACTAACATGAAAAAAAAAATTCTGCTGTCATCATAACACTGGGCAGTTCCAAGCCCACATAAAAACTACGACTTTCAGATACTTTCTTACTGCCTTCCAACAACATTAAAGAAATACAATTTAGCAACGTAAGCCTACGCCATTTATCAAAAAAATGCACTAAAGCAATTTTTTTCTGTTGCCTCATAGCCTTTCTTCTGCATTAGCCTTTTCAAATGAGAATATTTTTGCATTTGTTTTATGTCAAAATCAGCAGGCAGGTAGGACCAGTCAAGCTGCTGTTATTGAACATTGAACATTGTTTATTTGCAGGAAAAAAATACAAAATTTCCCTGCAGGAGGCAACGACTAAAGGCTAAATAGCCTGACGAGGTCTTGACCTCCTGATACAGTCTGCGTCAGTGCCACATCATACACATTTACACATCAGTAACATACACATATACAAATAAGTGACATATTATACACATATTATACACATTTCAGTAGTATGAGATATTACTTGGTTTTACATGCTATTATATTCATTTTTTTTTTTCATACATATACATTCACAAAGATTTATACATTCAGAACGTACTTACTTCTGCACACATACACAAAAATGTTTTACAAAAAACAGGCTTCTTTCTACATAATATACATTTGGAATATAATTTTCATAAAGAGAAAGCAATATTGGAATCAAACGATTCTGTTTTAGTATCATTGTTCACAGCAAAGAAAAAAAAGAAATCAACTAAGTATAAAAGTATTCCTAAATGTAAATGCCTATGGATCTACTATGACGTTAGTCGAAAGAAGAAATGATTTATGATGACATTTAAATTTCTTAGTTTTCAGTGTAAAGTCTATATTCGATTCGTGAAGGTTTAGCAATTGTATAATCTTATATTCAATAGCCTGCTTGCCATAGTTCGTGCGTGTTTTCTTGGTTTTGCGGGTAGAATTTCTGAAGCCGTATTTTGTTGATACAATGCGTGGGAAGGAATCCTGCAGTTGAATGCAGCTTTGAATCCTGTAGTTGGAATCTTGTAGTTGAATGCAGCATGCAGCTTTTATCCTGCTGTCACCACCAATCATGTACACCTTTGCAGTTGTGCGGTGAAATAAAGTTACGTTTTTCAGAATATGATACTTAGCTGTCACTAACAAAGGAGCATTCACCAATTTTGCACAAATGAGCCCCATCCACCTGCTTTGCATGCAATGGCATAATATGCTTGGAAGAGATCAAAAGATGAACAGTTCTATTATATATAACAAAATAAATGCTGCCAGAAGTGAACAAGCAAGTCTGTTAGAATTAAACATAAAATATGAAAATGACTTACCCGACGAGGTTCCCAGTTTTCTATGCCAAGGTCCACATTGTACACAAAGCTTCCAGATTTTACTTCACATGGAAATAAAATCGATAAACACTTATATGAGTTCAGAAAGTATGGTAGACAACCATCAGACTATTTATGACATGCAGGTGATAAAGTAATCTGCTGCCGTAATTATGTGGATCAAATTACTGCATCTGTGTGCGCTTTGTTCAACAGAAACTCTTTTGGGGAGCGAGATGCAGCAACAAGGAAAGGCCAAAGGCTCGCTGCTAAGCTAAGTAGCAAAAGGCATGTGATATCCAGCGCTGCCAGCGAATCCAGCGCTGCCAGGAGAATCTCTCCATTCATACCAGCAAGTGCAGGAATCATAACAGTGCAAGGCAGGGGAGAAAGCAGTACATGGTTTTGCGGCATACCACAAACCATGTAACATGTTTAATGCTTTATGGCATGCCACAGAAGAGATGGCATTATAGTCAGGTACAACTTAAGAAGTCCAGCGGGGCTCCATCCAGATGACAGAAACGTGGCAGGCGATCGCCTCAGCGACAAAAAAAATAATCCCGATCACGCACTCGGCAATGCTCTCCGAAGATGGGGTTACTAGCCATCCAGTTCATGACGCAAGTCTGGTAGTGCACGCCCATTGGTGCAGGCTTGTGTGCATCTGCCTTCGAGGAAGAAAATGCCACAGAGTTCTTAAGTTGTACCCGACTATAAAGACACGTATGCATGTTTTTAACTGGCATTTTTGGATGATTCCACATTAATGTCTATATGTATAAATAATGTAGACTTCAGGAATTCTTACTGCAAAATATAGTAAGAACTGCAACACATTACACATAAAACAAGGTCTCAGCAGGAATCAAGTAATGGTTAGCTCATTCCAGGCACAGTGACATGCACACTGTTACTGTGCAGGAAATGACAGTGATTAAAAATTGTTTCCAGCCTATGTGTGAGGTGGTGTACAATTTACTGTAATGCAAAAAATGATTTTTGAGTACTTCTATTCCTATTTCAAAAACAGCTTGACAGTTCAACCGGTTCCTCCCAAAAGTCTCTACAAAACATTTTATAGAATTATAATTTTATTTTTAAGCAAGGTACCAGGATATAAATTTTGTATGTAGCATGATGCTCAAGGTTACCTTCAGTTACTTACATAATTGGTACCAGCTGAATTAAGGCGATACAAGCAAACCCACAACAGGCTTGTATAGCCTCGAAATTTGATGGCACCACCCTTTAAATGCCTCATCAAACGCGAAATTTGACCGTCGCCGTTCCGCGGTGTCGAGTGATGCAAAAAATCATTATCACGTGATGATGTCACGATGACGTCACAGATCGCCAAAATTTGTGACGTCATCATGATGTCACGTCACACGATGATGTCATCACGTGACATTGTAGCTTGGTCAAAGGTGGTCCGAACTTGGAGGCAGTGCAAAACCACATTAGGTGCAGAAAGCTTTCGAAGGGTGGCAAGGCAGGATCAACAAATACATCGACTGAGAAGAAAAATAAGGTGGCTTTCGCCTTCGGGTCATCTTAGGTGAATGCATAAGGGACCCTGCGAGTTTTTTAATATCTGCTGATAATAGTTGTGCTATCAAAGAAGAGGATGCAACTGCATTCTTTTACAGTATACACCACCCACTATGCCCTTCAAGGAGAAAGAGTGCTTTCAGGTTCGTTCATAAATACCATCAATCAGTTTGTTTTGTTTTCTCAGCTCCCCTGTAAACTTTCAAGATTACACTCACTAGTAAGTGGCCAGAGAATGATCTCGGAGACATGCGTCGCTGAGATCATTTGCAAGGTTTTGTTAAGCTGTGGCAAAGCTTACATTGGCCACATGGCTCAATGCCTTAATACCAGCCTCAAGGAACATTCCTCATCCTTGAAGGCTATGGTGGGTGGTGTGCAACTATTGTCAGAAAACCTAAGGACTGACTGGATAGGGAGGTCATCAAGGCTGGTCAGGCTGCTTCTATAGAACATATCTGAATAAGCTTCAGCTGTGTCAGTACTGACCCCTTTACTTCTCCAGTACTTTCTTTGTGCTTAACAATATGTACCACATGGCACCATATGGATACAATTCTGGTAATGCAAATCTCCAAAATTGGCCACAATATCAACCTAGAGCTACAGATTGGCTCATGCTCCATTGCCGGCTATAGTCTGTGATGCATAGCAAGCTAAAGTGGATTATTATAAAACATACAGAACCAGAACTGCAATAAATGTGCCCAGCTATAAATGTAAAAGATACCTTTCTGCTGACAGTTGCTACATGACAAACAGAATGATGACAGCTCTCCCATTCTTTTAACACCTAATAACTTTTGGGGTATTACATGCCAAAACCATGGGTATTACATGCCAAACCATGAAGGCACGCTGTAGTGAAGGATTATGGATTAATTTAAATTATGACCAGCTGGGGTTTTCTTTAACATGCATCTACATCTAAGTACACAGGCGTTCTTGCATTTTGCCCCCACAGAAATGTGGCCGCCATGGCTGGGAAATAAACCTGCTCCCTCGAGCTTCACGATGCGACACCTTACTTGCTAAGCTACCATGGCAGGTCAAGTCTAACACTTACAGAGTTTTGTCTTTTGGTTAGCTAATCGTTATTTAAAGGAGACAAATAAGAGGCTGGCAAAGCAAAACTGCTGGCTCAACTTCTGCTAGCAGTGTGACATTTCACATTAAAACCATTATTTTGTATTTACTTCTCTCGCTTACTTGCTAGTCACAGCTTGAAATATTTCAACGGTGCTTATACTTCATTGTGTTTGTTTTGCAATTGTCTTAATAAATTTTATGGTTTGACTTTCCACTTACTGAATGCCTGTAAAGTATTTGTAAATAATTGTACAAAAGTAAATAAACAAAATGAATAAATATGCGCTTAGTATAAAGTAAAATGAGGATGCCACCAAGTGTTCACAACTTGCTGAGACTCTATTCTCAACTACAAAGTCTAAAATGTGCAAATGATACCTCATTGCTACAATATCTCTTTAATCTTTCATTGCTGAACAGTTTGGCTAGATACTGACCTTGGGGTTGCGGCCAACTGTGCAGTTGTACATAAAATTGGTCCTTGAAAGCACGGTCTACTACGTAACCCAGAAGGAAACTGCCAGTTCGCCAAAATGCCTGGAACAAAGTAAAACAAAGTCTTACAAGACACAAATTTCTTACATTACTGCAATTTTAACCTCTCCATACTAAGCAGGTGGGCAGCAAAGCAAGTTACAATATGGATAACAGTAGGGCAAGAGGTATAACATACAAAATGCAAACAAGCAAACTGGAAAAAGTAGTGCGGGCTACACCTTGTTTGCGAAGTAGGGGTTCGGATCTTTGTAGAAATTTAGCCTAAGCTGGCAATCCTGTACGAGTGGTCTACTCATAT
Organism: Rhipicephalus sanguineus; assembly: GCF_013339695.2. Classification (NCBI taxonomy): domain Eukaryota; kingdom Metazoa; phylum Arthropoda; class Arachnida; order Ixodida; family Ixodidae; genus Rhipicephalus; species Rhipicephalus sanguineus. The sequence continues at coordinate 216,663,674 of NC_051176.1, read as the reverse complement.
CCCATGGTTCTCCATCGACCTCTGCAATGGCTGCTCTCTGCACCAGGCTTTCATGGATGTCTGCAACATTCCAAACATAAAAGCATAATTAGCACCCTGCTCATAATCATGAGTGGATTCAGAGACGGATGTCCAGAACCTCATATGAAAACATGCAAAATATTTTATACTGCACTTAATATATTAAGTCTTGCACTAATTTTATTCAAATAGAAGAAAATGTCAAAGTACACACCCAAAATTTTACACTAATGAAACTACCGCATCTTTTAAACTGTACTCACGTCTAGCACAGTCGTGTGGTGTAGAGATTCCTTTGTTCATAATTAGGGTGCAATCCTCCATTGGACCCAAGTATCGCACTTCAATTTTCTCCACGCGTGTGATGAGTGCTGCTTGACGTTCCTTCTCAGCTGTGAACAAGGCATCTCGCTTCCTCCTGACTGCCTCATTTGTGAGACGCGATTCATTGGTGGCCACTGAAGAGGAACAAACTAGACAAACCAAATAAAACGTGGATAAGAGCCATATATAACAGACCACCTCGATAAAGACAATATAATTCTATGTATCACCCTGTAAAACACTGCAAAAAACAGCTAAGAGAAACTTGTTAAGGAGGTATTGGTGGGTTAGTTGGTAGCTCATTACCATTTCAATAATAGCACTACGTTTGATACAAACACGATTCACGTAAACAACAGAGGGGCGCTGATGGTCTGAGTTATTTCTGCACTGTCGCTGATGTAACACAAACCACAAGCGCTGTCATAATAAGCTAAAAGAAAAAAAAACTTCGACCTCAGTAAGCTGACTGGTAACTGTGAAAAGCTGAACGGCACTGTTTGTTTCGTGCTAAATTAGAGTGCGAATAATACCTCGAACTAAACTATGACATTATACCGAAATTTCGGGATCAACGCCAACCCTTGCTTAGGAGTTATACGATGGATAACGGTGGAGTGAAATTTTACATACGTCTCCGTTATAAGAGAAGGGTGTTTTACTTAGGCTGGTATATTTGTTTTTGTGGCATGCTTGACAAGGAGGCGGGTGGACATCGCACCCTAAACGCCAGGTTTAATAAACCACTTTCGTTTTTTTTTTTTAATGGGAACAGTATGCAAAGCCGATTGCATGCACGAAGCTACTATTCATATGAGAGAAAATGAGAGAAGTGACTGGTGATTCTAATTTATTAGAGTGCATGCGCCGAACGGGACCCAGCAAAAGCATTCCCGGAATCTCGTCAAGGTAATCGCTTCTACTTATGTTTAGTCTAGTATGTTAGCTATAACTCTTAAATGAGGGACGCAAATTAAAACACACAGACGAATGAGACAGTACCCACCTTAATCACTCTTCCCGTCTCTTTCGTTTTTGTATGTCTTAATTTGCGCCCACCTTTTAATCGCTGTTACACGTGCAGACAGCCTCACTGAACACAACACACGCCGCGCTATCAGACGTCGTGTGAGTGCGTATTACTCACAAGATCTATGCCTTGAACACACCCCTCTCAAGAGAACGATCACGCGACTTGCAGAATTTAATGACATCGTGACGACTTAGCTCAGACTTTTGTCTCAGAGGGGCTTAAATGCACACAGGCATTGCAGAAACGCGCACACCGCAACGAGTTGGAAACCGGTGATGTCCATTGCAATGTGCAGCCCAAAGCGCACTCAACGCCGTAAATGCCAAAGCGCTCTGTGCGCTATCATTTCATCAAACAATGTACCTCAGCATTATCTTTGTCACTACTGAACGGAAATTGCATTGTGATTACGAGTTGTTTAAAAATTATTGTAAAAGCAAGGAAGGTAAATCACGCATACGAACTTTGAGTTTTGGTTTCGGTTAAACAGTTAGCGAGATTTAGTTGGTTTTAATCTATATGAAACTCTATGGTTCGAATAATGGGATTGCATTTGCTACATTATACACAGCGACAGATGGGCTGCTGTTTATAGAACTTAAATCAGCAACTTGAAGCTTTTTGTTGCTACGCAAAGCAGCATGTCAGCGACCGTGTGCACGCCGCCGCAAATCTCTCAAGGACCAGGAAGAATTTTTCAATTAAGCTTTACTTTCTGAGAAATCCGTACTGATTTACTTCTAGCTTCGTGCTGCGTGGATGCCGATTTTCTCTTTCATAAAATCCTCAAAAATTTCTCTCTCTCTCGCTGCATGCAGAATATGGGCTGCAGCTTTTTAAGGAGCGGAGATGACATCAAAAAGAATGATATACGTACAAGAATAGTAAATGTGGGCGTCCTATTGACGTACAGGTTTTGAATTTTCCGATTTCCTCGAACACATTTCTCCCCACAGACTACCCAAACTCGAATATGCAGAGATGTAAATGAACTACATGGACTGCGAGAAATATGAAAGGAACTGTAGCATCAGTGAGTCTCTTGTACTAAACTGCCAGGACAAGCAGAGACAGAACCTGAAAATTAAGAGAAAGCAAGTCGCATGCAGCTCGCACACTCTGATCAGTTCACTTCATTTAAATTCTCTCACCTGGACTTACCATAAAACAGGTTTTCCAGTTGCAATACAAAGGGCAGCCTTTAAAAGAAGCCCCTCAGCTACAAAGAAAGACTTGCACCTTTTGGTGCTTATCTTGACTGCACAAACAATAATCGTCATGCGTCTCTCTTGCATATTTCCTTTACCCGACACTGTGTGCCCGATGCTTCCAGACCACAAGCAGCATGCATGTTACCAATGTGGCATAGCATTCATGACAAGAAAGTAGTGAATGCAGATTTTTCGAAAAAGGAAACACAAGTAAGGCAAATCAAAATTATTGTTTGTGTACAGGATATGCCTGAAAGAGTGTAAACATTTTTTTAGAGTGCAACGTGAAAGTGAGCCAGAATTCAATTCCTGGCCATGTCAATTGAGCCAGGTAGGTACCAATTATTGCTTATCAGATACAGTGGACAGCAGCCTAGATTTTTCACAAAATAAACATTAGCTTGTCTTACCGCACCAAAAACATTCCACCCATAGCTGTGATGCTCATGTTGTCTACAGTATAAACAAAGTTTTAAAAAATATAGCAAATGCGATCCACGAGTCAATGTGAGTCAGTTTGGCAGCCAGTTGGAATAAAGACATGCACAGTGTGGGTGGCACTTATGAACAGTTGTAGCAGCCCAGGGCATGTCTACAGAAGGTGGTGCAGGTCTCCTTCATACACTAGCACAGGTGAGAACAAGCAACTATAGAATAAGCAACTTATTACCATCTGGGCATGGATGGACGCTGTGACAACCACACTCATGCAAATTATATAATGCTGCAAACAAGTGCAGGCTACTCTTCTAGGTATTGCTCAAAAGAATGGCATATATTTGGCTGACAACATGTGCATTATTCACAAATACTGGTACAAGATGCTCAATAATTCAGCAATCTTCACACACTGTTAACACACTTGCCTTTACATGTGCTTATGAATAAAGGAAAGCCCATTGTTTTTATGTGGTAAAGCAATATTTTATATATGAAACAGCCTAAATGTCTACCCGGATTGTACAATTCTGATTCATTGTGCCATGCTGTGCTTTATCAAAACCTTGAAGTAGCTAGCTCACTATTAAATGCATGTTTTAATCACTTTGAAAACTGAAAAGAAAGAAAAACCATAAATTGGGTATTATCCCATATACGAACATCCACAGTTAGCTGTGATGCATTACCGCAGCAGAATAGGGCAACATGTTCTTGGCACAATGCTAAACCTCTCTGTCTTTTCTTTCATTCATGTGAAAAGAGACCCTAACAAAATGTCTTTTCTTTCCAAGGGGAAAGGGGGTTTCGATGGCATGGCCACTACTTTGCAGCATACGCAGTATTTTGTGGAAGTATAAATATTCTCAACCTTAACAATGAAACTAGCTCTCAAAGAGCCGATTTTATCTGCACGATTCCCATATATGCAGTTCAAGTGTTAATATATCTGGCTTATCTGCCTAATCATGCAAAAGCTGACAGTGCAGTTTGCATTATTATTGAATTCCTTGCTTACAACCAGACATGTGCTCATTTTTTTGTGCTTTACATTTTGCTATTTACAGTTGCAACATATATATAGACAGTTATGCATAAAACTGCAGCATAATCACTGTTATTTTTAATTATAGTAAAGTGTAAATAATTGTTCAGAATGCTTAGGTAAACTTTCAACGTACCTCAAGAAGTTCAAATTCAACACAATTGAGAGTTTTTGAATAGGGGCCCCAATCGTTTTGGGGCCCCAAAGAAATAGCGTCCAGGCCACTGCGCATGTGCGAGACCCAAGCAGCGTTTGGGTTTTGCGTTGGGTACACTATTTCTCGAATTTAGTAGGAGCCCCAAAGCCTGCCCCAAAAGCTTTGCGTCAAACAAACATGACGGCACCCAATGAAGCGACAGCTCTTGGCCCAGACTAGAGTGACTTAGAATAGTGGGAGTGTCCAAAGCGCCGCAGACAGACTCTATTCAAAAATTCTTAGCTCCTGCATGACCCAACGTGAGCACACGCAAAGAGCTTTGGGGCCCCAGACCTTTGGGGCCCCCATTCGAAAACTCCCTAATGGCTTTCCTTGCAAAAAAAAAAAGCTGAATGCAATGCGTGCCCTGCTGCTCAATGCCATGATACATGAGAAATCTGTGTCTTCACAAAAGTGAAAACAGGTATGCGCTTACTGCATAGGGAGCATTTGTTCATACTCCTCACAGCAAGCACCAGGATCCTTTCTGCATAATTCAGCATTATGGGGCAGCAGTTGTTAGGTTGGGAAACATTCACCAAGTGCCCTACACTTCTTGCAGGAAAAGATAAGTGCTTACTTTTTTTTTAATGAATTGCTGCCAGCTAGCTCAACAGTGTAGATTATCATGTTCAATCTGCTTCTCTCTGGGAGCAAGTCAGCTTAGTTGTACATTTTTAACAGATGATGGGGCTTTTATATGCTTCCTACTTCACTTCTATTCCATGTACCTATGTATCAAAAAAATTATAATCAAAACAAAAAACACTCCTGAGCATGTGCCAGCATTTGAGGCATCATTAAATTAGCACAGATGCTGCAATGAAAAATTGTACAATCCTGCAGAGGCTCCCACACCATCACTTGCATTTGTATAAAAAAATGATTCAGCTGGGTCAAAAAAATTGCACACATTTGTGTTGTTCGATTATGGAAGTGCGAGAAGCACTGCAGGTCAGCTTTGATGATAGTAGCTCCCTTTCAAGGTTCTGTTCTTCAAGATCCCCCAATGTGCCAAATCAGGCTGAAAGTGAAAGGCACTCTTTATTTCATAAGGTGCATGGCATTACCCGTGAAAGAGTTCCAAGGGCAATGCTAACGTGCAAGAAAAGGGTTAAACATACTCTAGTTCGCCTTCTTAAACTTAATCAGCCTGAGCACAATGCAGTTGCTAATGTTTATAATAACTGAAATGACAGAATTGTGCACAGCATCACAACATACTGTTTTACAACAAAGCATGCAACTATTAAAGTACTAATACAGTCGAACCCCTCTATAACGAAATCGCCAGGGAAACAATTTTTGTTTGTTCTCGTGAGAATTTTGTTGTCGCAAAAATAGCAAAATATGCACACCAATTACTTCGCGAAACCAAAATTTTTTAAAAGAAGTCACTGATCTTGCTATGTTTCACGTTGGTTTGAAGGAGCTTGATGGCTCGAGCCTCACAGGTTAATAAGCTTTGCATAGCTTCGTTGTCGTCGTGCGCACAGAGGAAAGTGCGAATGATGTCAAAAGCATCAAGAACTTTGTGCAAACTTACTTGCATTTCTTGTGTTTTGTTGCTTTCCTCACTCTTGTCGTCACTGTCATATTCTTTGTGCACACTCTCGATGATAGCGTCATCACTGAACTCTTCGTGCATGATCGGGTCGGTGTCAGCACACAAAAAGTCACGCAGTTGAGCAGCGTCTGGTATTGCTCCATTGACATGGCGAATCGCGTCCCATGCTTCAGCCAGTGGCAGCAGGTCATCGGTGCTTGCAAAAGAAACACCCACTTCCGTCCCCGGCAAGGCTGCCGAGACGTGCAGACAAGCCGCAATACCGGCACCGAATGAGCGGTGCTGCAATTTTCGAACTTATGGGTTCCCAGCGAGCTCATGGGTTGAAGAAAATGTTGTGGATCACTACCTGAAACTTTCGTCATTATGGGAGTGCCTTTTAAAATCTCTTCGCTGTCGAGAGAGGGTAAATGCCTTGAACTCTATGGATGTTCGCCGGGGACGCAAGATTTCTTCGTTGCCACAAAAATTTCGTCCTTGAGGGCTTTCATTATTGAGGGGTTCAACTGTATGCCACAGTAAGGTTCTGAACACTCAATACAGATACACATACAATTTTATTTCTAGGCACATATGTAAAAAATATAGACAAGTGCAAAAGTTTGCTAATGCATATTCACTTTAATGGTAGAATCATGCCTGTTATGTGTGCAAGGGCAGCTCTGGTGCTGTGGGAGGGAGGGGAAACATGTTCAATTTCTAGGCGGGCAGACCCCCTTGCCCCCCCCCCCCCCCCCGCCGGCACTGCCGCTGTTGCTCAACACGAAGAGGTCAATTCTAGGCAAGGATAACACAGTGCTATGTGATGGTTCAGAGTAAAGGTTTTGGAAATATGCTATAATTAACACAACTACCTTACAAATACAGTGCTTCAAAGTGTGTAGCACCTAAAAAAGCAAAAAAAAAAAAAACAGCACTCTTCCGGCACCATACAGCACATACAAATATTGGGATACAAAAAAGAAATGAAAACTGGCGTGGCATAAGGTATATTACAAAATACAGTGGCAGAAGGAAATGAAGGGAGGGGAACCAGTCAAGCACTGATACTTTCGGAGACATTCCAAGCCTTGCCATTCACATTCTTGAGCACAGCTCTCAGTGTGGTACCAGGGCCACATTCAAATGTCCGAGGGAACTCTTCACCAACTTCTCGGCTATAAACCACTTGAATAAGTTGTTCCCACTTGACTGGCATCATCTGTAACCAAAGTAAAAAAAAAAGAAGAAGAAGAAGAAGAGCAACTCAATGCCACAGACCAAGACGAGCACTAAACATGTCTTTCTAATTAAAAACACTAATACAGTCATAACAATAAAAAGGTAAAGGTGCATAATTTGATAGGCCAGGCTATCAACAGGGATCAGCAGACAACTCATAGTTTTGCATGTGCTGCATTCTCACCACTGTTTACGTTGAAGCGATAGACAGTACGAACACTGCATCACGCGCTGCAGCGGCTGCATTTCCTTACGCTGGCATTTTTTTCAGTTACGCCAGGTTGGATGCTAAAAAAATTAGCCCCTAGTCTTACTTCGTATAACATCCAAATTTGTTGGTATCATATTCATTGCTTCGCCTTGCAACAAAACTGTGACATTTTTTAGAGTGAGAGCCAGCGCACAAATTTGGCCTGAATTTTCGCACCATAATGGCCACGGAGCAAATCTTTGCTGTGCTGGGGAGATTTGCAGGAGACCAGCAATAGAAATGTCACCACCTGGGATTACGAGGGCAAGTTGCAAAAAGGGACAAAAAAATGACTTGGCATGCTGGGCAAAGGTATAATGTGGCAAATATGTTGCAGCACTCAAACCACCTCGAAAGGCTGTAGCTCCGCATTGGCTTTGTCTACGTAAAGCAATTTAAACATTTTTTGCAGGAGACCAATCACTAAAGAGTGCCCATACATGCCAGTGCACAACAAACTTTTGCACATGCCGTTTAAGGCCCCTTTAAAACACCGTAGCAGGAGCCCAGCAGTAGAAACACTGAAACATAGCAGCGCAGACTTGAGTAGAACAGAAAGGGTTGTGACAGTGAAAAAGCAAAAGAAAGATAAGAGACAGAAATACACAGCAACTTTGGTTTATTTTTATTCAGTGAATATGTACTACCAAGTAATGCACTGATAATGGATTGATTCAATGCAATAACCTCAGCATTTTGAAACTCAAAATTGTAAGCTATAACAGCAAGCAGCAATTTTTTCATGCATTTAGCATTAACTAATTAAACACGACCAAATTACACTCATTATTATATACACCAACACGTCTACAACAGTTAGTATGCCTCGAAGGTGCATATGTATAAACATTAACAATTTTCTTTCTTTTTTGTTTTAAATAGAACATCCAGATATACAGCTGAACTCCACTATATTGGAAACTTCATTGCATCAAGGTACAATGAAGCTGCACCTTGATGCAAACGAGTCTTTCAGTTGCAAATATGATGTACATGCTTTCAAAGCCTCCCCACTCCGCTTTATTACGCGTACATGCATTCATGAAATTATTACAAGCAACATCAAGCAAAATACCTAAGCGGCAAGCATAGCACAGTCACCGAAGAAATATTGAGAGCTTTGAACGATACTTCAGAGACTGCTATGAATTGGGCATGTTCACCAATTACAAAAACAAAGGCTGGCGACCACTGCCCATAAATGACCTCAAGCAACCACGTGAACCATCACGTGCTTATTGTGGGCTGATGTGATTGGACATACACGGAAAGGAACGGCACAAAATAATGCCGCAGTTGGTTTATTTTGCGTTCCGTACCATGTGGGCGTGTGGGACCTATTCGAAGATCAGTACATGCGGGACGCTGCAGAGAGAGAAATACTATTTTCTCATGCCCATCTTGCCTCTACAGCACCTTTCATATTTTGACGTCAGTAGAAATTGCCCAAATTTATTTTTTTGCTCGTGAAAACTTCATGGCATTAAAACTGCATCACAAGACTACTTTGTTGAATTGAGAGACAGCAAGAAACAGAAATGAAACAAGTATGCTACATCACAAGCTTTGTTATATTGAGATTTGCTATATCAGGTTTAGACACTGCAGTGCAACTAAGTACCGAAATGTGACACAAGACTAGGGTATGTATGACCATGCCAATTTAATATAAAGGGTTTTGACAGTGGGCAATATTTCAGCCCATCATATGCACGAGAACTCGCTTCCTGAGTCATAGTAGCTAGCACACAATGAACCCAAACTGACCATTTGCTCCTCTAACTTGCGGCGTATTTCATCCGGGTTGCGGTAGGCCATCCCATCAAGGTTGGAGTGGGTCATAATGCGTGGTGCATTTATGTGCACGGCTTGCAGAGCTTTGGCCAGGGGTGCACGAGCCGGTTTCATAAGTGCAGTGTGAAATGCTCCACTCACGGGCAACCGCTTCATCTTTTTTATGCCGAGATCACGAGCGTTCAACTCGATAAACTTCAGTGCCTGCATGAACGAGAACAAGGCTGCATGAACGAGAACAAGGAAGTGCATTCAGTGTTAAGAAGCATGTAGTCATGCTAGACCCAAGATCATGATAAGAATAATATCAGCTCAGTCACAACTTAACAACTATTGAGCTAGATGCAGGCTGCGCTATGGATTCAACATCCCTTCAACACGCCCAACCACGGTGGTCTAGTGGTTATGGCGCTCGACTGCTGACCCGAAGGTCGCGGAATCGAATCCCGGCTGCGGCAGCTGCATTTTCGATGGGGGAGAAAATGTTTGAGGCCAGTGCACTTAGATTTAGGTGCACGTTAAAGAACCCCACGTGGTCGAAGTTTCCGGAGCCCTCTACTACGGCATCTCTACTACGGCGGGTCCGGAGGCGGCTTCACGGAGAGCTTCAGGGATCCACTTGGCACCTTCAACGAAGTTACTTCGCACTATCAACTGTCAAGGCGGCGATACCCCCTCCCGCATTCCAAGCTTACTAGGCCGCAGTCGTCGGTTCTCCGGATGCTGCAGGCAGGTTCCTTCCCGTCTCGCAGCACGTTTAGCCACTTTGCTGAAGGCATAAATCCAGGATGTCCTAGCTGTGGGGCGGATAATTGCACACTCGCTCATATGCTCTGGCAGTGCCCGGCGTTACTTAGCGCAAAGTTCAGCACAGAAGAGGACTGGGAGAGGGCTCTTAAAAGCAACGAGCTCTCAGTCCAGCTGTCGGCAGTCCAGGAGGCCTGCGAACGGGCGGAGGGCCACGGTCTTCCAGTACCGGCGTGGGCGCGGCCAGCAACTGCGGCGGACCCCCCTTCGGGGGTTGTCTGATCGGGGTTCTCCAGGACCAAATAAAGTTCATTTCATCATCATCATAATCATATCGTGGTTTTGGGATGTTAAACACCAGATTGGATTGGATTAGAAAAACTTTATTTAGGTCCTGCAGGACACGCAGCGCGTAGCGGGCGTCTCCCACGTAGGGACCGACAGAGAATACCTGGCGGCCACTTCATGGGCCTGCTGGACAGCCCATTGCTGGTCGGCGAGAAGCGAGCTTCTGAGGGACGTCTCCCACTTGTGTGAGGTAGAGCCGGGATGAGCGTTTCTACACTCCCAGAGCATGTGTGTGAGTGTCACCTTGTGTCCGCACGAGGGGCACGTGTCGCTGAGGTACGCATCGGGATAGAAAACGTGAAGCTTGGCGAGGTTTGGATATGTGTGCGTTTGCAGTAAGCGTAGGGTTAGCGCCTGCGGCCTGTTAAGTTTCGGATGCAGGGGTGGAAAAATGCGGCGTCCAAGGTAAAAGTGTTTTGTGATGTCGTTATACGTAATGGGTGCGTCCCGGTTGGCTTCTAACTCGGCGAGATGAGGTTTCCCTGTTATTATTATATTATTATTATCCCTTAAACACGTAGTGATTGCATTCATGTTCACTTTCAAACCTGCAAAGGCGATCAGTACGTAGAATAAAGGTCTGTTACAAATGACCTCTGTAATGAGAATTTTGTGTCATGCAGGCTAAAGACTCATTATTAAAGACAAGTGTGCCCACAAGTGCTGGTGCCTGAGTGCACGTTTGTGCCCTAAGCAGAGACTTCTCCCCGTCTGTATGATTCAAATGATGATGTTCAAGTAGCAATGAGCCCTGACAAGATGGCAACGCACTGAATGTATTCATTCTCTGCCTCTCCTGGGTGAGAATGTTCCTTGGATGCTTTAAATAGACAGTGTGCATTGCATCAAATCCATACAACACAAAGCTTGGATTACTGAGCCTTCGCTCTAGCTCCTCATCGAGGAGCTTGTTGAGATGACCGTTCTTTATACAGGGTGTTTCAAGAAATGTGTCCGAAAATACTCAAAAATCAGGAAGATGCGATACACTCAAACCTCGTTATAACGAACACGGATATAACGAATTATCGGTTATAACGAAGTAAATGAAGAATAGTCTTGTCATAGCTACAATGTTACAAATAAACGTTTATAATGAATTTTCGGATATAACGAAGTTATTTTCTTGGCAGATGCAACTTTGTTATAATGAGGTTTGAGTGTATTTGTTCCACGCCTTCACAATTACTTCTTTTGTAGCTGCAGGCATCTTAAGATAGCTAAAGACATCATTTGGGACACTAATTGTGAAAGTTAGATTAATTAACTTTTTAATAAGTGGACATAGGCAGTTATGTCAAATGGGAGAATTTAAGTTCTTTATGCGAAGAACCCATCACAGCTTTGAGATAATGAAAAAGCGACCTCTATTAATTATTACAGCGTATGAAATTCAACCAATTTCAACAGCGAAAACGAAACCGAAGCACCGATGAGCGCAACAAGCAGACGACCAGAATGATGTCATTGTTCAAGACAACGAGTACAGAGGTGTAGTTCTTCAGCGCTCATTAATGTATGTGTGCCATGCGTGTTATAATTGCAAGCGCAGCCCGCACACCAGCACAACGAAGTCGGTTGATGCTCGATATAACGACGCTCACTCATTCTGGACGTCTCAGAAGAATATGGCAGTTGAGCGCTCCCGCGTTTCGGTTTCGGTTTCGCCGCTGCGTTTGGTTCAATTTCATTACTTTGCAATTATTACTAGAGGGCCGCTTTTTCGAAACCTCAAAGCTGCAATGGGTTCTTCACATGAAGGACTTGAATTCTCCCATTTGACTTAACCACCTACCTCCACTAATTAAAAAGTTAATTAATCTAACTTTCATAATTAGTGTCCCAAATGATGTCTTTAGCTATCTTAAGACACGGCCACCTGGTCGGGGCGCGCGGCGGTGTTGCTCCGGCCGTCCCATTCGGCGCGCGCCCCTTTGAAAAAATGTAATTGAGGTAGTTCAGCCGCGCGCCGCGACGCGGCGCTCTTCTCCTACCCCCTTGCGGATGATGCCGCGCTCGCCGCGCCGTAGACAGCCGCAGATGTGTTTGGAAAAATGCACACTGGACATTGGGCACGTGGTGACTGGAATCAAGGTACGCTGTTATGTATTGTTAATCGGGCTTTACACAGGGAGTGTTGTTCTCTGTAGCATATTACCGTCGAGATAGAGCCAAGCAGCGTGCTTAGGCGACTTCATATGGCGCGGCGCGTTCATATCCCATGATCACGTTGCTGGAAAACTAAATTGCGGTAATGATAATGCTGTAGACGTTTCACCTGCCGATGGTAGGCAACATTTTGGTGGGCACGTCTTTTTGCATTGTGAAGTTCCCACGTACGACAGTGATGTGAATGAGACGTTCTTATTTAAGCGCAGGCCGCATGCAGGCGAATTTGAACGCGAAAGCGATGAGCGCAGCGCTTGTCGCCTGCAGCCTGAGGCTGAGCGCAAACTCACTCGGGTGGTAAAGTTTTTGTGTCCGACTCCTCAGAGTCCGACTCAGAGTTCGGTTGGGAAAAATTTTGGTCGAGACTGAGCCTGAGGCTGATGGTCCGGGTGAGTAAAGAAAATTTTGGTGAGTCTGAGTCCGAGTGAGTTCGGTTGGGAAAAATTTTGGTGAGTGAGCCCTAAGGACAAAATACATTTCCTGAGTGAGTTTCGGTTGAGGAAAATTTTGGTGAGTCTGAGCTCCACATTTTTTGCCGACCTGTGGCCCTAAACAATCTACTCATTCCGTGAGTGGCATACTGCCAGCCCTATGTCAGCTCCACATTTTTGTTTAATCTCCCATATACTCCTGTGGCATACTTCAACGCGCTACGTCACTCATACGTCAGCTCAATATTTATTGATCAGAGGCGTGCCAGCCTATGAGGAGGGAGAGGGGAGGTCAGGGTCCTTGACCTCCCCCCCGCAAACTTTAACTTTTTCACGACAAGTTACTCATAAAATACTCGGTGTGGGTCCATGACTTTCAATAAAAAGTTCCTTAGTGAAATGCAAACTCCGATAACTCGTATTTGAAGGTACGAGATCAAAAGGTGCTAAGTAGCGCACCGATTATGCGAGATATTGACGTTAAAGAGCATTGACACTATGGTAGAAAAAAGGATAAATGCTTCACGGACGCATGAAGTCGACTCACTCTGAGACTCACTCATACTCAGAGTGAGATCTGAGGGTAAGATATGCTTCGTGAGTGAGTATGAGTGAGCTCCACATTTTTTGCCTGAGTGAGACCTATGTCGCCGAGTGAATGAACTTTTGGTGAGTCTGAGTCCCGTTAGTCCGGTTGAGAAAAATTATAGTGAGTCTGGTCGAGTGGTCGGATGAGGAAAAGTTGGTGAGCTGAGTCAATGGCCCTGAGGTAAGATATGCTTCGTGAGTGAGTATGAGTGAGCTCCACATTTTTTGCCGACCTATGGTCGCCTGCGAATTAGTAGGGTCGGTCGCGCAATGGCCACTTTCGTTTTGTAACGCTTTTCGTTTTAGCGCGACAGCATGGAAGAACCCGTTTCGCAGTAATTCCGGTGTCGGCGGCGGTGTGTGTGTGTACGTTCGTGTGCGTCTGTGTATGCGCGCAGATATCGCTGTGTCGCATTTAACTCTTAAAGGCGAAGCTTAAGGGTCCCCAATTTTCACCTCCATTATTGCGTGCATGCGGTTGCCCTTTAAGATTCGAACTAATCTACCGGTTCGTTGGCTGAGCGGCTGCTGATAAGGCTTTCTACATCTAGCATATATGTTTTCATATGCATTTTCACATTGTCATACCACGTTGATTTCAGGCAAGTAATTTGTTTTTTTAGTCCGCGTTGGGATTCCGTGTGTAATTTACCGTGTTTTTCAGAAACGTGCCGTACTGCTGCGTGCCTTACTGTAAGTCAACACCAAGGAATATTACGTTGCCTCGACGCCAAAGTGGCATTCCTTCCAGCAGGTAAAGCTCGCGCACTCAAGGCCGCAGCATCCCAAGGGAAATACGCCAACCTCCTTTAAGCAGCGGAACCAACCTTCGGATCGTTTCCGCTATTCTGGAAGCACTCAGAAAAAAAGGAGTTTTTAATAAATCTCGTGCTTTCCTTCGCATGTATACTTCTTACTGATATGCTGCACTTAAGAACACCAAAACAATTTTCTTAAAAAGTGACTCACGGGTGTTTTCGCTTCGGGTCACCATCATCACGACAAGGACTGGCGCACACACACAAAAAAAATAAAGAATATAGCGATAGCCGCCATCCATTCTTTTATGTGCTTTTTGTGAACGTGGTGGAAGTGCTATGCTAACCCACGGTTACTCTACAGCGATATCTTCAAGGCGCCGCTATGCGCCGCAAACCTTCCCGCATAGAGCGCAAAGGAATGGAGGGGTAGTAGGCGCGCGCCGCGGTGCGGCGAAAGGGGTGGTCACGCCCCTTTCTGCAATTACGCCTCCTCCGTCCGAATGGGACGGCCGGAGCAACACCGCCGCGCGCCCCGATCCAGGTGGCCGTGCTTAAGATGCCTGCAGCTACAAAAGAAGTAATTGTGAAGGCGTCGAACAAATATCGCATCTTCCTGATTTTTGAGTATTTTCAGACACATTTCTTGAAACACCCTGTATAGCAATGTAATTAAACATTTTGTTGTTCATTATGTCACTTTATCTCTGCCTGGGCCCTTTCTACTGCTGGTCAAGCTCCAGATTGCTGGCCAGCATGACCCATAGGGACTGAAGAACCCCTTAGCAACAGTTAAAAAAAATGTAGAAGATACACATTACATGCGTTTCACTTCTGCACTAACAGAGTGCACGACTCGTGTATTAGTTCTACAGATCAAATAAGGTTTTTTGGTCCATACCCTCTAAATGTGGCGTGGGGAGCACCAATTTGTTCTTTCACAAATCTTTTCTTTGCCTTTAAGTGACTGACAACATGAAAAGCCATTTATCACAGTGATGCTTCAGTGATAATTTTTAAGCTAATGCTACACTGACACTATTATGTATTAGAATCGGCTCCGATACAGTCACACACACAAGACACTAGGCTTATGCAGACTGGATTATCCGATAAGAAACTATCTCCGTTAGTTTTCTGGACTAAAGCAATTCTTATGCTATTCAATTGACAATGTGCAGTACTTGCCTCTTCATGACCTCCAATGACCTTGCAATGAGGAAATAAGTAGTTTGCCACACTACATATTGGGTCTTCAATACCCTTGCGAATGCACCATTCCTTAGCAAGCTTGCATATAAAGCTCGCTTTGGCCGTCGTCAGCAGGAAGACAGTCATCAAGCCACTTGGTACCATTTCAGAGGCTGCTTGCATTGCTTCTCCTCGAATTTTTACCAGCCGCACGGCTAAAGAACAAATACCAAGAGACAACACTTAAATTGTATATAGTTTCCACTTGCACCTCTAAAATGTACACTATATACAGAAAATGCAACAGATTCAGAAAAAATTACGAGTTCTGCAACACTTCTTGCATCATAAATTTATTAAGTAAAAGTTCTGACCAAAATGTTCCATATTCAAGTGCGCCTTTCACTAAAGTAGACAAAAAAGGACGTTTTGCAAATGTTTGTGTAAGCCATAAAGTCATTTCTTTTAACACGTACAGAACAGAACAAAAAAGCCTTAATGAAAAATCAGTAGGGGTGTGCGAATATTCGAAATTTCGAATATTTTTCGAATAATGTTTGCTATTCGATTCGATTCGCACTGGAATTTTACTATTCGAACTATTCGAACTTCCCAAAAACAAATACAGTCAATGCCCGATTGAAAGTGACCCCTTCAGATTCTTAAGATGCTTCACCTCATTGCACACTCGTATTGCGGCAAAGCTGCCTTTCAAGCTCCGTTACAGTCGAACTTTGCCAAGACAGTCAACGTCCGAATGGAAGTGGTCCCTAGATTTCCAATATGCCTCACCTCATCACACCCCGGTGTTGCGGCAAAGCTGCCTTTCAAGCTCCGTTACAGCCGAACTTTGCCAATACACAATGTCTGATTGAAAGTGGTCTCTAGATTTTCACTATGCTTCACCTCATAACACCCCCGTATTGCGGCAAAGCTGCCTTTCAAGCTCCGCTACGGTCGCAAATGTATTAACTCAAGAAAACGCTGGTTCCAACATGGAGATAAAAGATGTGGCAGAGGTGGGGGCTAAATTAACACTGTTTGGGACCTGAAATTTGGACAGGAAGTCCGAAAAATCGGAAGCCGAAGCTTTTTAGCATCCAAAATTTCAGATGTTCTTATATATCGATGTCTACGAGGCAGATTTGGAACTCCGGACTTGAAGGGAGCACACCCTTGTCCGCCACATCAGCTGGGCTTCCACAGAAGTTGAAAGAGGAGAGGCTGAGGAAATGGGGGCCTCTTTGCCTATCACATGTAAAGTGTTGTCGGCAACACTTTGGTTGCACCAAATCTTGTACATAAATAGAATTCAGCCTCTACATCGCTTCATTCTTGATAAGACAACTATAAGACACCACCCCGCCAGTGCTTCATCAACGTAGCGAAAAGAAACTCTTTCATGCTGCTATCTCATAAGAATATGCTTAGGAATCGTCTCCTTTTTTCTGCAATTTCGCTTCGAAGTATTCGAAAAATATTCTAGAAATATTCGAGAAATATTCGAAAAATATTCGATTCGATTCACACTCACACTTCAATATTCGAATTCACTTCGCACCCAAAATTTTGCTATTCGCACAGCTCTAAAAATCAGCTATTCTTTTGGAGGAAGCCTTAGTCGAGGACCCCCTGGCCTTAGCCGCCCGTCCAATCTGGATGACCAGTGCATGCTGGTCGGCCAGGTCAGAGCTGGACAGTCGTGCCTCGAGCACTGCGCCAACGTGTGTGTTGGTGCCATATCTATGTCTTTCAGGTGTGGGGGCTGCTTTGAGCAGCCCCATGAAATGCGGTATAACGCAGGACTTCCTCCGTACCAGAGGCAGAAACCTTGAGAGCATGTTGGGAACATGGCGTGCAACCTTTTCATGCGGGGATAAACTCCAGTTGAAATTTTTCTTCAACTGATGGCCTCTTCTGCTTTTAGATGTTTGTGGGAAGGGGCTTATACTTGTCAGGTAAAACGCTGATGGGCGAGCAGGTCCCTTTTAATTGTAGGGTTATACTTTTTATAAGGCGTTGTGATTTCGAAATCTGCTGAGGTGGCCAGTGTCACTGCTCAGAAAGTTATTGTGTGAGCTGCGGCATCTGCCCTTTCATTTCCCTCCAACCCCTGGTGTCCCAGGCACCAGAAGGCATAATGCCGCATGCTTGTGAACCCCTAACATGACCCAGGACCTCATTTCATCATCATTCTCAGCTTCTTTTTTTTATGTCCACTACAGGGTGAAGGCCTCTCGCAGTGATCTCCAATTTGCCCTGTTTTGGCTGAATCTAATTAGTAGTACTTCAGCGAGTGTACAAGGATCTGCAGCAACATAAATTTTCTCACTGACTGACTTGACCTTCTTTTCACTGCCGGCAAGCAAAAAAATACATTTAAATAATCAGTGCACTCTCAATTATTAGATCAGTACTCACTGCTACTGTCACTATGAAAATTAATGTGCAAGCAATTTTATATTTTCACTACTGTGCCTCTTTTGTGCTCAGAACCTAAGCAATGCTTACAGGAAGAAGAATGGCTACCTGGGTGCTCAGAGAATGCCAATAGAGATACAGTAAGAGTCGGGTGGTCGACCACCTGATCACTTCTATTAAATTATTCTATGTACAACAAGGAAGCAGCTTCAGCTCAAATACCTCTGCGCTCCACTCACGCAGCTGTAGTTTCACTGTACAAGGCTAACAGTAGCCCTTCTAAATGTCACTTGCTAAAGATGTGTAACCACATGGTCAACCAATGTTCCAAAATCTTAAACAGTTATCAGGTACCATTTGAGCTAGGCACTTGCATACATGATCTTTTCGTGCCAAAATTTTTAAATACAGATGACACTCCAAGGTAATGCAATTAAAACATATCTTTAGTCAAACGGCTTATAAATGTGTGCTAGTAATCCTTGGAATAAAATTACAAAAATGTGCTTGAATATATGAATTCAAGTGAATGAAATTTACATCTGCAAACTAGATAATGGCTTGGTAGACTCTTTTTTATCTAGTGTAACGAATATTAGGACTTTTTGTTTGCCCATCGAGATTGTATTCAATAGAGGCTGCTCAAGTGAGTATAAATTGCATCAGCGTACTGTGTATTGCATTGTCAAAAAAAAATATTCACTTTATGTCTTGTGCACATGACCGACACATGCGACATAAGTTCTCATTATTATTATTTTTTCTTTTTCATGTCAGGATTTTCTTATATTATGTAGCATCTTTGTTATAAACAGTTCAATGCCAGCGTTTCGTCTATCGTATTTCTCATCCCTCTTTAACTTGTCTGCAAGGTTATGAAAAGAATAAGGACAGCTAAGCCCAATCAAGCAAATAGCAAATATGAAAGAACTGAGCTAACAGTGCAAAATAGTGAATAAAAGTCAAAGTTCATCATCCTAAACAAGCCACACAAGCATAGCATTAACTAGGCAACCTTCAGCAAATCAAGAAACTCGTAATTGCACATTTTGCTACAGCATCACAGTATATGCAGCCATAACCAATATGAAGCAGAAACTTGCAAATGTCTTAATCTGTAAGTTATTTAAATATCTGTGCCACTTTATACAGCTACAGTCATTGACAGATGCAACCCTGAAGGGTAGACAAGCTCGCTTCACATTTCTACATGTTGTAGTCAGCAGAGCTATAATAATATATAATTTTAGAGGTTATGAAAAGTGCGAATAATCGAATAATTTCGACAGAATATTTCTAAGCCGAATAGCAATCAAGCAAATAGCAAATATGAAAGAACTGATATTTCATAGTTGCTCAAGAAACAGTAGAGGCAAAATAGTGCAACCAAATGCCGACAAAGTCGTGATAAAGATCCATTTTCAGCCCCTCTTCTCTTTCAACTTCTGTGAAGGCCAACTATGTGCAACAAGCCAGTTCCAAATCTGCCAGAGCATAGCATTAACTAGGCAACCTTCAGCAAATCAAGAAACTCTTGAGTTAATACATTTGCGATAGCGAGCGTGAAAGGCAGCTTTGCCGCATTTGAGGTGAAGCATATTACAGCACGTTGTCTCTTGGCAGTTCAGTAACGGACCTTATGTAAAACCCAGTGTATCATATATGATACATAAAAATAATGCCTAAAAAGAGGTAATAATAGCTTGAAGCAGATTTAACATGTTATAAGGAAGTTACACTGTTATTCATTTAATCAAATTAATTAATTAATTTTAATTAAGAGTAATTAAGATATGATGAAATAAAATTTACCCTTTTTTTTCTTAATCAAGAAGAGTATTTATGGTGATTGTTTTTTCACAATTTTTCTGAAGGCAGAACACCTTTTGGGTTACAAAGGCAGCTTTGCCGCAAAAGGTGTATCATATTGAAAATCTGACCACTTTCACTCCACTGTCTCTTGCCTAGTTCGACCGTAACGGATACAGCTTTGCCGCTACAGTGAAGCATATTAAAAATTGACAGACTTTGTCTCTTGGAAACGTAACGGAGCTGAAGGGTAGACAAGCATATTGAAAATCTGAAGGGCTTCAACCGGACGTTGACTGCATTTTCTACGAATAGTTGTAGTAAAATTTCAGTGCGCGAAGAATAGCAACACTATTCGAAAAATATTATCGAATATACCCCTAATAATTTTGCATTTCTCTGAACAAAAACAGGTCCACCGTAATGTAGTACACCATAAATCTTGAAATACCTATAAAGTGTGGGTTCCCAATTTTATTATGAAGAAATGAGTATATTCACATTTCCTCACGAGTCGGCTCAGCCAACCCAAAAATACAAGAAAATTGGCCAAGCTGCCCCTCTTTCACCTTCAAGCAATATGTGGCTTGTTTTTACAAATATTCTCAACCAACTGTTTTGGGCATGATTTACATCAGCGGCAATTGGTTCCACAATTTCACAGTGGCATGGCACTTTCTTTGTCATAGTGACACCATTCTTTCATTACAGGAGACTCTTTTTGACAGCGGAAGTGGAGCTGTTATTGTATAACGCTAATTTATCAGTTAAGTGTGGCTCAATCGTTTTCCCCGCAGTGATCAGGGAACCTTAGACACACTCGTTATTTGCACAAAATAGTTGTGCTTGTAAACCAGATATAACACAAATAATCACCTCCAATTTTACAGCTCTGAGAATGTTAAGTTACGGCTTAGTAGAGAACAGTTCGTAAACTAAGATTGCATGTAGTCGGTCACATTTATAGCTTAAAAATGTTAATATATAAAACCAAAATTATACGATGGGCCAAAACAATCAAATGTACCCTTATATTTGTTGTGCACACATGCATGCATGCACAGTAAAGGAACCTATTACAAAGTACATTCCAGCTCTAAAGTTTTGCTATAAAATGGGAGTCTTACCATCCTCAAAGGAAATGGACTGGCTAAACACAAGGGCTGCATATTCTCCAACACTGAAACCAGCTGCAGCAACACAGTTTTCAATGGCCTGTACAATGGCAGAAAACAAAGACCTATAAACATGCACAATGATCGATGTGATGTCGATACTGAGAACATGCAGTAAAGTTGTACACTTCTCCCGTCAGTAGCTCCCATTCTTTATCAACCCAGGGTGCGCGAATATCTGAAATTTCAGATACTAATCGAATAGTTTTTGCTGTTTGATTCGTATTTGATTGCAGAATTCACCATTCATAATTGTTGACTACTCTTTCATTCGGATGTAAGGGATGACCACAATGAGAATTGTGCCAATTGATTCTGTTGCAGCAGAGCTGAGATTTCTATTCAGGAAGCAGAAATCCTTTAACCACCACACGAGGACAATAACTTCTGCTCAATAATTTCCAGCTGTTCAATAATAGTGGTTTGATTTAAGCAACCTATATATCAATTCGTCTTGATTTATTATTAGGTCTGTCCTACGACATTCGCTATGCACATGAGGAATTACATGTGATTCGTTACTTGTATTGAATTAAATTTCTTGAATACTTCGTAATTAATTGATTACTTTTTTTTACTCAGATACACTCACTGTAATTCAGTTACTTTTGGAATAATGAATTACACATAATCAGTTACTTTACTGACATTGACGAGAAGGTATAACAGGCAATGCACCTTTGTAAACTTGAACTTAGTGGGAATTACAGTAGAACACCGATGGTCACGCAACAAGCAGCCTCACGGTTTGACATGTTCAGACAGACAAACATGATAGCTCTATTTCTTTACTCATCTGACCACTTCACCTCTTCACTAGTAGGAGTGCATTCTTCATCCTCTAACAATTGTAAAAGTGCTGTGTCAATGTAATCACAACGTTACACGCAAGAGGGTATGTACATAACAGCACCACACTTTCTTCCAGCACACACATCGAGGATGATTTCTGCGTCACTGCTGCTTTAAAAAAGAAACCAGCAAAAATGGACAACGAGAATTTTGAAGGAGCAGTTGTTAGTAGTGAAGAAAGTTGTGAAGGGTGGCAGAGGAAACAGCAAAATAAGCCAGGCCTGTTCCTTCCATTATTGTGACTGCACAGCATTCATAAAAGTTGAGAAAAAGGTAATGAAGAAGAAATCAATTACATTTCAGTAATTCCTCAATTACTTTCTTGGGACAGTAACTGTAACCAATTACATTTTAAGGGAAGTAATTGTAACAGTAATGAGTTACCTTTCTTTAGGAAATCGTGCAATTCTGCTGCAGGTGCATCTTGTGAAATGCTGAAGAGGGTGCAGGTTCAGCTCGCATCAGCAGTAAGTTGTTTTATCATCCACTTTCTTTTCATTTTACCTTATAATTCCTGCACTCCCATTAAAGCAACAATAAATACTTCCCTCAATGCTTTCCTCTGTATCATTATCTGTAGGCTGCATAGGGTTGTGACAAATTAAAATCTGGCCCCTCCTTTTTCTCATTCACTGCTGTCTGTTTGCTTCATTATTGCCATTGACTGACAAGGTCCTTAGTTGTCTGGAGGTTCGCGTTAGTAAATACGTGTGCCAAATACTAATGTATCTGACATTTTTCACCATACAATCTGTGTGCAACATTAACACTGAACTTTGTTAACCCCTTAAGTGCTTATGACAATTTTAGCTCGTCATGAGCAGTCGCCACTTTTTTGCTTATGACGAGCTGTGCTCATCATGGGCCGTCAGCAAAGTTCCAAGAGGCTTTTGACGAGCCCAGCTCGTCAAATGATATTTTCCTATTTAAAACATAGATGGCAGCACGGGTTCCGTGATTGGAGTTTTTACTGAATGAGAGTTTGCACACTAAACGGTGAAATGTGCACCTTGCGTTTCCCCCGCGTTACAAACGAACATGGCCATAGCCATGCAGCGTTCTCGTGTGGGAAATCTTTCTTCTTCAGATGATGAAAGCACGAGTGATCGGTATGTTGGTGTCGTGTTTGATTCTTCAAGTGAAGATAGGTGACGACGTTTTCACGGACAGTAGACTCTGAAGCGGAAGAAATTTATTTCAGAATACAACTCAAATGCCCCAGGTATGGGGCAGGGGCGTAGCCAGAAATTTTTTCGGGGGGGGGCACGGGCCCGTTGTGCTCCCCCCTGGCTACGCCACTGGTATGGGGTATTACAACATGACGGTGCGAAAAATGATGAATAAAGCATTATTATCAGCCATAAAATGTTTTCACAAGTACTTTTCTGTTTTGAGCATGTTACTGAAGTATTTCACGTCGTAAAAATATATATAGTATAGCTAACAGCATTTAGAAACTATTTCCATGAAGCTTACAACAACGTCCCGGTAGATTCTTGTATTGCGCTTAATCGATGTAATCATACCTTTTTTCTTTTTCCAGTGTCAGCCGATGAAGTCCATTCCACAATACTGAACCTTAAGAACACGAGCCCTGGTACAGATAACATCTCTGCCTATCATTTAAAACTTATTGCTTCTTCTGTCTCCAATCTCTTGTGTAACTTAATTAATTTTATATTTAAAAGCGGTATATTTCTTCAATCTCTGAAAAAAGCAAAATTAATTCCTGTCTATAAAAAAAAGGTAACAAATCTGAAGTATCTAATTATCGCCCTATCTCTATACTGTCGTCAATTAGTAAGCTTATTAAAAAATTGTTTCTAACATGTTTACATAACTATCTCGCAAAATATAAATCGTTGAATCCCTTTCAGTTTGGTTTCTGACCGGGCAGCTCGACCGGCATAGCTTTGATGGCATTAACCGATTTTATAAGAAGTTCTATTGACAGCGGCCAATTTATTGGTTCAGCGTTTTTAGATTTTACTAAAGCTTTCGATACTATTAACCACACAATATTATTTACTAAACTTGAATCCTTAGGTATAACTGGCCCTGCCCTTACTCTCATAAAAAGTTATTTACATAATCGTGAACAATCAGTCTATGTTGGCGAAGTATTTTCCGAATCAAAACTTTTGAATCAAGGTGTACCACAGGGCTCAATATTGGGACCCTTGTCGATTTGCATGTACAATAACGATTTACCTGATTTTCTTAAGCTTTCTAACACCGTTTTATATGCCGATGACACTACTATTTCCGTGTCTGATACGTCCATAACATCCTTACTTTTTAAACTAAACAATGAGCTAGAAAGCGTCGTTGAGTGGCGTAAGGTAAATCATCTAACTTTAAACCCTATAAAATCTCAATTTATGTTATTTAAATCTAATCAGAGGTTGTTATCTTGTGTACATCAAGTAACTCTCAACACTCATTTAATATCTGCAACAGATTGTGTGTCATTTCTTGGAATAAAATTATATTCTAACCTGAAATTTACTCACCACATTGCATTCATTAAACAAAAAACTGCTTTTGGCATAAGAGCACTAATCAAAGCACGAACTTATTTTCCACTACAGGCTTTATTATCATTATACTTTCCGTTCATCCATAGTCATATTACTTATGGGATCACTTCAATCACTTCATGGGGAAACACATACAATATTCACCTCTCATCTATTTAACATATACAAAACATGGCTATTCATATCATCACTAATAGTTCATTCCAATCGAATGCTTTTACACTTCTACAGGATAACTCTATTTTATCAATTTCTGATTTGTTTAAATATCATTCAAGTATTCTCTTCTTTAAATTACATCATAATAGTCTACCTTATGTATTTATTGATGGTAGGTTGCTTACTAATCCTCGCTATAACACGAATTATGGTAAAATGGCATCGTCATTTTCTTCGCTTAAAATTTGAAATGACCTTCCACTATCCCCCAAACAGCTAACTTCTTTAAACACATTTAAGCATGAATTAAAACTTCTTATTCTATAGCTTTGTTTACTTTCATTTTGGTCCTTTTATTTTGTATAATGTTGCTTACTCAATGTTTTTTGACGTTACAGATGCCTTGTGTTGCTTTTTGATGTTTTTTTTTTTGCTTTAGATTTGTATCTTATATCATTTTTTTTACTGTTCTTGCTGTACACCTTCTTTCTTGTAGTTTTAACCGAGGGTCCCGTTTGCAGTTATTGACTTTGGGACTCTCGTTTGCATATTTTTTGTACCATTTATTGTAAGTTGAATTTGTAATAAACTGGAACTGAAAATAAGTGGTAATTTCCAAAACACTTTTTGTGGTTTAATGAGCACTTAAGGGGTTAAGAAGCAGGAAGATATTCAACATACCGACATTTCTTGAACATTTGTATTCAGCTCAATAAGGAAATTACACTACCCAAACAGCCCTACAATCAACATATCAAAATATTAGTTGGAAGAAAGTCTTCTAGTGTTGAGAAATCGCATGCCACAAGTAGTGAGATAGTCAGCGCAAAGCGAGCAACAAGTGGTGTGGTTCATGCTGTTGTGCAGTGCTCACCCACGGCTGGGTGGCTCGCAGACGCTCTACAGCTGCCAGTGAAGTGACCAGCACAGCTGCCTGGCAGTGGACAGTCTTGTCGAGCTGCTCCTTGGGGCCCTCAAGGCAAAGAAGCTGCAGATCGTAGTTGAGGATGTCACTGGCACGCTCATACATTTCACTCACATTGGGGTACTGGAGCAGGTGGCGGCCCATGCCAACAAACTGTGAGCCCTGCAAGACGAACGAGATAAACTGAGAATGATGCAGTAAACTTCCCGTAGGCTAAGCTAATCAAACATGATGAGCTTAGACATATATGCATAGAGTTAGTCACTTGAATTAAGAATAATCGAATCTGCAATAATAATAAATTCCTAACACAAATGTTAAACTGACAATTGAGACAGGAACTATATAAGTTGAGAAACATTTTAGTGGCACTTTTATCGTGGCTATAAATGCCTATTTCTATGTTAGTGCCTATATTGAATTTTCAGAGCTTAAAAGTGCACTTTGTTTTTTGCTTAGTCGAAGGTAGCCAGCTATTATTACCCACACTTTGCCAGAAAAAGGCTTTTATTATTAGCTTCGCAGAAGGTCACTGTGAGATGTGCTATAACTGCTCTAGACTATGATGTACCTATAGGTGAATTAGTATGCTTGTACGCTCACTCCACAAAACCTCGATGAGAGACGTGAATGCTTGAGCACAAATCTGGCCCCGAAAATGGGTATTATTTTGGATAATCGGGAAAGGTTCACCACCATCTGCAATAGACCTGTTGCTGAGAGTTACTTTGAAACTTGCATCTGTGTCGGACAAAATTCCTGGCTTTTGGCACTAAAATAACTGTCACAAGTTCTGATCATTGAACGTTCTGCAATTCCTGAGGGCACTGGATTATCGAATGTTCTAAAGCACAAGTATCTGTCATTAACTTCGGTGGATGTTGAGTATTTCTTTACAGTGCACAAATTACTGCAAAGATTCGTGCAAGCGTTGCACTCCCAACTTCGTAACACCAAATTTGAAACAATAAAATCCAACTGAGAATAAACAATTTCTGAGAAATTCCAACCAACACATTCCAAGTAATTTTTAAGAGCCTTACAATAACATGAATCTCCAATGCCATGGGCAGCACGGAAGATTACTTAATCTACGAATGTGCTGACGGACTGCGCATAACCAGCAGTGGCAGCGATAGTGAAGACAAGTGCATGAATGAATTAAGTCATATTGAAAAGGATAGCGTTTGCTCTTCTGCAAGTGTGTGATCACAGAAGAATACAGTGAATGACAGTGCTTTTCAAACTCATAGTCCGAAAAATTAAACTAAATGGCTCAGTCCAATGGAAGGGGAAGCCATACTACATCAAAACTTCGAGAGAAATGAGGCCCTTACACAGGTCTGTACAGTAATACTTGGTGAAAAAAAAGACAAAATATTTTTAAATGGTGCTTCTTTGTTACTGTTTTTAGAAGTGTTGTCGTGGTGTGTCACACCAGACTTGGGAGTAATCTTGCAACCCACACGACTTGCCTCATTCTATTTTATCTAGAAAATAAAATGAATTTGACAAATAGACGTTTAGCAGGCTGTATTCCTCAGAAAATTAAGATTTGCCCTAAGATGCACAGCAGAAGTTTTTATAGGTGGCTTTTACTGACATCATTGAAGCTGCTGTTATTAGCATGGTAGGAAGCTAGGTTCGTGATGTCACGTGAATGATGTAAAAACATAGCCTGCAGGTTCTGTCATTGTTCTGACACAGAGGCCAACAACGTTCTAACCATGTCTTTCTGACACTGAAGCCAATTACCTGCAATTATTAATATGCCGCATTGACGACGTTGTAGTCTCGGTGTTATAGTACATTAGGCAGCCGCATCTGTGACGTCACATACAAGCTATCAGTGTAGTGTATACGTGCCAAAAAGACAGTATTTGGCATGTATATATACCTTAAATGCTGGCTTCCATGCTTGTTATTGGTGCCTAAAACAGCATTTTCTAGTGCCTGATGTACTATGTTTACTGACAATCTACTCTGGCTGCTGTAGGCACAGTAACCTAACCGCGTATATACTCAGCGCGTTCCAACGAGCTAGTGATCACATAGTTCTCAGTTATGCGGATTGTATGGTGGCTAACCTCCCACACCACCGTTATCTTCTTTCAGCAGAAGTATATACTATGTCAATGCTGAATGGACACACTAAAACTTATTAGTGTGCGTCTTCTAAAGAAAAGTAAAACTGCGATAATGGGGGAAAAGAAAAGAGACCTATCCTTCCTTTGCATTTCTCTAGAGAGAAAACAGTATTTTACTAGAGGCAACGAATTACCTTTTTATGAAAGTGAAGATTTAGACTCTGCAATCTAGTGCCTATAACTACGATAATTACCCCTACACCTATGATAACTACCCTTACATTTCCATTTTTGTCCACAGGAGCAAATGCTTTGCATGGATGAACATTACAGGTTATAAGTATATCTTGTTGCCACTTTGTGATAAAACGAGTCTTAATTTCTGAATCCCGGAGGGACTGAAGCTGGACGCTGTCACCATGTGTAGTTGACTGGAAGATATCCCTCACCAAAAACAAATATTTTGGTAAGCTGCCATAAATACATGCGTATGTGACAGTAGGCAGAAATACAAATTATTCTTTCTCCATTCAACATCTGCTATCGCATACGTGCAAGTGGTGTAAGTGTACGAGAATAGCTCAACCCTGGAAAAAGATCCAGAATGGAACACGCTCGCATAACCAACACGGGTGGGGGGAAAGCGGAACGAACCTGGCCTGGAAACAAAATGACACTCGTATTTTTCGGGTCGATGCGAATCGTCTCCTCATATTTCTCTTCAGCAGGAACATCGAAGCTCACAGGATAAGCAGGCGACGACCACACATCTGAGCTTTTGGGCTGTCCAGCATCGAACGACGCCGACTCACGAAACAGTTGAGCTACGTTCCGTTTACTGTAGCCTGCATTCTGTGCATTCTTGGGAACCTTTTCATCGTTGTCCTTGGCACGAGTGTCTTGGCAGAGTCCGTGAAGTACTGCACGTGATGGAGCGGCGAAAAAGCGTCGATTTCGACTTCGTGAAGAGAGATCTCGTGCAGCGTTCCAGCAGTGAGGCGGCGGGCAGCATTTTCTCTCTCCTGGAGCTACCAGCAACTGCTTAGAGGGAGAGAGCTTTAATGAACATTGTGTCAAGCCCTAGCGACACAACAGCGCAAAAAAATTTCGCCGCTAAAACTCGCAAAAACACACGTGCAGACGACGACCTCATAAAAATAAAAATAGAGCGCAGCTGGTGTGTACGATGTCGATGCCATAAGGTGTGCCTCCTTTACGTTGAGGGACAGGAGAGGCTTTGTTATTTTGCGGGCGTTTTGTACCCATGATCAGTGGCGTAAATCATGGGGAAGTCAGGGTTGTCCTGACCCCCTTTGTGTTCAGGCTGGGGGGGGGGGGGGGAACCCCTTGCAAGTGTCCCGCCTTGAGATTTATCTTTCAGACGTCATATTTAAATTTCTTGAATGTCATATTTGAATTTGAATTCACTTTTGTGCTTCATTTCTGTTCACTGGAAGGGTTTCATATTTCAGAGTTGGTTTTACGGAAAGTGCGCTAGCTTAACTGTCAAGAAATTCGAATACCACGTTTGAAAGATAAATCTCAAGGGAGGACACTTGTAACGGGTGTTCCCCCCCCCCCCCCAAACCCTGAACACAAGGGGGGTCAGGACCCCCCTGACCCCCCCCCCCCCCCCCATGATTTACGCCACTGCATAGCATGAGCTTTCTGGAATGCTACGGTTACTTCAGACGTGCCTCAAATGTTTTGTTACGCTGAAGTTTGAAATGGATAACAATGGATCCCCGATCATCTAGCCTTTATTTACGTCGACGATCTGTTGGAAGCCATTCACAAGTAAATATAAATGTGATTGCTAGACAGTGATTGTGTTATTTTAATAAAAATTGCCGGTGAGCATAAAATTGCTTTACAAGGAAGTTTCCTGAGGCAAATCGTGGGAGGCCTTTTCTAACTAGGTTTACACGATGGGAAATGGAGAAGGGAGAAAGAATAGCTGTACCATTACGCGTTATCACACACACAAAAAAATGCTAGCATTTGTCTTTCATAGTTTAAACCGAATAAAATGGCTGGAAGGAAGGAAGGAACAGTAGAGGAAGGAAAAGCATTTTTGTAAAAACAAAATGACCGCCATCGCACGAGGTGTGTCCCCCCTCGTAATTTTTCTGGATTTACGCCACTGGGAGAGGTAATAACGAGGTTACTTTAGAAGAACAAACAAGCTCCGGCGATTACAGTATCTAGGTACAATCAAACGGTGTAGTTTTGATCACAATCAAGACCGAGCAACATCTAAAAGGCCTATGAATGATTTACGAATTATTTAGGAGGCGCTCCGCTAGCGCCGGTGACTCGCTCAACTCGCTTGTCTCGTGTGTTTCGCATATGTTTGTTTGTGACTTCAACGCCCGGCATTGATATATATATATATATGTATGTATGTATGTATGTATGTATGTATGTATGTATGTATGTATGTATGTATGTATGTATGTATGTATGTGGGTCATTCCATGCCAAGTGTCCCAGACGTGGCGCTCGCACATCGCAGATTTTGCTGATAAAATGTGTGCCTTTTTCTTGTGCCACAGAGTACTGTGGCAAAACATTTTTGCTCGAAAAAAAATTTTGACGATCATGGCGTCCCCTCGAAGTTCGCTTGTATTTGTTAAACTGTGCCTAATAGAAAAATGTTTATAAAATATATTTTTGTGTGTTGAGCTTTGTAACTGCGCTTGCGCTATGACAGAGGTTCTGTTTAGTTGTTCTACTTATTAATTCCGAAATTTTTGTGTTTCACTACAAGCTACGTATCTTCAAAAACTGCAAAAGTCTTCAAAGTTCGTGATTTTTTCTTGAGCTATCTCGTGCTCTCTCTAACCAATCTTAATGTTAGTATGACTTTCAGGAAAGTGTACTTTAGTACAAAAATGTTTAGGGTTAAAATAGACGTCAAATCTTCCCGAAAAAAATTGTGAAATTAGAGAAATTAGGCGATTTGTCGCATGTTTGACCGTATTTTTCATACTGATGCGGTCCAAGTAAAAATCCTTGTTATGCGGCATTTGACAGAAGACTTCATTGTTAAGAAATGAAGAAAGTCTAATCAAATCATTTTTTGTTTTAAGGAAGAAAATAATTTTTGAATTTGGCCCTCCGAACGCACCCTGCATTTCTTTTTGTTGCCACTTCGCCGCTGAGCATGTGGTCGCCCTCGCAGCTGACACTCGTCACAGGCAGCGGCAAGATGCGAGATGTATGTCAGTGGCTCGTGAGTGCTCGAAAGTCTTGTCGCGTTGATGACAGGGCGACGAGTAATGAATTCGCGTTACAATGTGAGCTTGCTTGGCGGGCCCAATGGGAAGTATGGACGCCCGAGAGCAGCCTATGGCGACGTTGGCACAATGTGCTAGAGCGCCGTCTGCACAACACGTATACCGAGAAAAAAAAAAGTGTATACAATGTGCATTATTTCTTTCAGTATGTGTATGCTAGTTGTACAGACGGCCCTGTAACACATTGTGCCACATTGTGCTTTCACAGTGAACCAATTGGAACAGATGTCCTGAGGTCACACATTAAGAGGCGTAAGCAAAAGAAAAGTACTTGGAGGCACAAAGCACGGCTCAAAATGGCACGAAACTTTGCTATATTGTCAAGCATTTACTCCTTTATTAATTAAACAAATGACTTCGCGATGCCACATCACGACCTTTAGAGGAGGTCGTGTGCCACATATTCGTCCATTTTGGCTGACCCACAAATATAAGCAAATGAACGGCGAAGCAAAGTCCGTCCAGACACAATTTCGAGAGGTAAATGAATGAATAAATAAATAAATAAATAAATAAATAAATAAATAAATAAATAAATAAATAAATAACATGTAACGCGGGACGTTGGACGGTCGAAAAAGGTGGTCGATATATCAGGAGAGCGTGAACGTATCTGCACTGTGCGGACACACGATCGTTCGAGAAGGCGGTCCCGAAAGCAACAACAAATAAAGAAAAAACGGTGAGAGGAGGTTGCGAAGGCGAAGATCCGTTTTACGGAGGAGAACTGCTGCTCTCATCCTTTCATACGGGAAGTTCATTCATCCGGCGTCATATCTCGGGAGCCAATCACGCTTAGTTTCGGATTGGATTTCACGTCGTCACTATTGTGCCGCCACTCTACCTTTCGGTGAGGACCACTTGGTTTTCGGTCGGTGCCAAGTTGCAGGTTTTGAACGCGGCACCGATGTAGTTCTTTGGCTGTCGTCGCTGAGTTTCAGACAGTTGCGGTAACTGCGCCATCGACTGCTGTCGGCTGACGTTTCAGGGTAAGTTTGCACCTCCTCGGACAATCTCCGCCATAGTTGCTGTCAGCCTTGTGTGACTGGTGAGATGTCGTAACGAAGAAAAGACGGACGTGCTCTAAATGATAAAGCAATTAAACTTGGCGGTTAGCCAAATTTTGATCAGTGTGAAAACATGCAGATCGTGCGCGATTTAAAACTTCAGCGTACCGTACTTACGACTTTTGTGGCTCAATTTGAAATTTGGTCAAAACGACCCTATTACTGTAGGCCTGCAAAAGAAAAAATTGTACGCCTCAACGAACTCGGTCTCATTACTGGAACGAAAATTTGTCATATATCGATGTAGGTGCGCAGCAGCAACTCCAGTAGTAACTTCAGCGATATGCAGGTACGTTTCACGTAACTAGAACCAAATATTTAAAAAAAAGTTAACCGCAACTGAATGAACCCAACGACATATGGATTGCCGTCATGTGGCACCCGTTAGGGTATTTTCATATTGTGCTTAATTAGCGAATTAACTAAGATCAGTTATGCAAAACTTTTAATATTCACTTTAGGGCCAAGTGCGTTTCGTTACGTTGTACACGGCATTCCCAGATCATTTTTTTTTTTTTTTTTTTGTGGCAGCGTACATGCTGTGTGGTGATCTTTCCCGGTGGTTAAAGAAAGCTCGCGAAATATGAAATAAAACCACTGAACGCTTATAAAACGACGTGACTGCGCTCGTGCGCTACCGTACTGCAGCGCTCTCAAACGTGGTTCGATCGAAACAACCGGCGTGCGGACAGTTGCGAAATGAGCGGCCGCGACTCTAAGCATCGCCTTCCCAGTCAGCATTTTTGACGGCCTAACACGGCAAGGAAGCGCCGTCGTCCCTGATAAGCGATAGTTTGATCGACGGTCCATGCGAGGGGGCCAACAACGTTACAGCCGCATATTTATGCCCTTGAAGCAAATTAGACGTGGTATGGTGCGTACACGATAGATTTCACGTATTCTCCTTTCTTTCATTCCATCAATACGATCAGTATACGATATGTGCCTGCTTTCGATACACGAAAGGTAAGAAGATATGCAAACCGCATTATTCCGGTATTCTAGTGTCACACAATTCGGGGTGATAATCCTGTCGCTGGTTTGTCTGGGGATAAGGGTCTCGTGAGACCTTCGCTTTGTTGACTTGGGTCACTCTATCGTAAATTGGCACGCACCTGCGCAGGATATCGGCCACACAGCGAGAAAAAGATGATGTGAAATATGTATATGTATCATTGAAATAAGTAACAGTCAATTAAACGTCATATGTGCTGTGTAACAAATATGCACATACACTGTCTTTTTATACACTGTCATCATGGTCCCTTTTTCTGCACATCGTTTCCCTTCAAAATAAAGGTATTATTCAGTGCTTAAAGTAGCTCGCCTGGCGTGATGTACAGTCCATGTCTGTTATTAGCTGATTCACATTGTCGCGGTCATAGAACTTGCGGGAATATCTCATCTTGAAGATTCTTGAATGCGACTATACAACGGAAATGTTGCTAGTGGCTGGTAAGGAAGGAAGGAAGGATGGATGGAAGGAAGGAAGGAAGGAACGAGTGGAACGACAGGGAGCCAGCCAGTTCTTAGACCGGCTGGCTACCCTGTGCTGGGGGAAGGGGTAAGGGGGATAAAAGATTATAGAAGAGAGATGTTACAAAAATAAGAGACATCAAGAAAAGGAAAAAAGAGAAAAAAAAAGGAAAGGAGAATACGACACTGCTTAGAGTCTGTCTCTAAGACCAGTTGTTCGCAATAATCGCAATAATGCTTTCGAAGCCTTCTGTGCTGACGACGGACTCGGCCAAGGCCCCAAAAGCGTTTGTTCCGACAAAGGACGATTATCAAGTTTGTCTAGCGCACACGAAAGTTCTTGTCTTGGCGCACTCAAACGGGGACACTCACACATTTTTGCCATTTCCTCATTGGTTGTCACCAAGGGGTTTTACCAGGCATAATGAGGTGCGTTGGAGTGTGTAAGGGCGTTAAAATATCAGAACAGTGCTTTACGTATACCCTTTTGCTGCAGGTCAGCAAGAGCAGAAGGACAAATATAAAAACTCACAGGGTCCCTTATGCATTCGCCTAAGACGACTCGAAGGCGAAAGCCATCTTCTTCTTTTTCTTCCCAGTCGATCCATTGATCGTTCCCCGCCCCCTTCCGAAAGCTTTATGCACCTAACGTGGTTTTGCACTGCCTCCGTGATCACATTAACCTATGACCAAGTGACGATGTCATCTGATGACCTCATGATGTGACGTGGAAGTGACGTCACGGTGTGCCCTAAATTGTGGCGATCTGTGCCGTCATGACTACGTCATATTGTTACGTCATCACGTGGTGATTTTTTGCATCACTCGTGTTGGCGCCGATGCCGCGGCGGGACGACGGTCGACGCCGACGGTCAATTTTCGCGCTTGATGAGGCATCTAAGGCTTTAGCCTTAATATACTTAAGTCACTTATTGTAGGACTCTCACCTTATCAAGGCAAAGTTGGCTAATTAATGTCTTGATTACGCTTTCACGACAAGAAAGTTGGCGTGCAAAAAAAAAAAAAAAAAACCTTCATCTCTTAAAGGTGAGGACGACAGTGATACAGAAACAAACAGTTGTGTGGGCATCAAACTATGCAACCGTGCTTTAGTGGACATGAGTGGATACAAGACCTATGGCGTACGTAATATTCGGCAGTTTTAAAAATAGCATACGCAAGAATGTTTGCGTACGTACATACAACCTCACATCCTGCTTCATGCTCTGACAAAATGCCATCATGGTAGCGATCCGCATCATGATGGAGATCTAACCAGGGCTGGGCAAAGATACTGTGAAATTGTTTTGCGATACGATACAAGGTACTCGGGCTAGAGTATTTGAGATACAGATTCAAGATATTACTGCACTTAATGTATCTGATACAAGGACTCTGCTGATACGATTATTACAGATCTATATAATACAGCAGCAGATGCCTATGCATGAAAATGTTTGCTTGAAAATTTCGTAACTGCGACCAGTTTTGTTTCACTTGAATGAAATGCCTGCCAGTATCTCAAAAGTGTTGTATTTCTTGCTCGAGCTTTATTCGTTTCATTCCAAAACAACTTATTGGTGTTGCTTCAGCTGATTAACATGACAGCTCTTTATACACTTCACTGGCAGCGGTTTTTGCTTGTCGCTTTTGTAATTGATGGGAGTCGCTGTTGCAAAGTAAGACGATAGAAAATTCAGTGTCCATCGATAATAGCCATAAAGCGCTCTTTGGGACGCTCGTGAGAAAAACGCGCATTTGGTATAACAATGTTTCTTGAATCACCTTCCTTACATTGTCAAGATGGCTCCTAATAATTTCCATTATTAGAATGCAGACTCATTTCGCTATTGTACTAAGTTGTAAGCAGAATTTTCGGTTCTGAACACTCTAGGTCCGCCCAGGTTATTATATATTTGTCCTCAAAATCGCTAAAGAGAAACGTAAATGTGTAAACAATAGTAGAAATGACATAGACACATAAACGTAAGAAAAAAAATCGGCAGATCCCACGTACCCTGGGAGTCGATGTTATATGCGAAGCATGCGGCGGGAAGGTAAATGTGGCGTAAT
Source organism: Rhipicephalus sanguineus (assembly GCF_013339695.2). Lineage (NCBI taxonomy): Eukaryota > Metazoa > Arthropoda > Arachnida > Ixodida > Ixodidae > Rhipicephalus > Rhipicephalus sanguineus. Next base: position 216,628,459 of record NC_051176.1, on the reverse strand, counting down.
TTTTTTTTTTTTTTACTGAGCGAAACGTTACAAAATGACGCTAAAGATTTGTATAAATTTTAATTTTATACGTACACATATATGTTGAAGAGCTCCATATGTGTTATATAACCAGTTGTTTACAGTTGGGTAACGCTGCCAACGGCAACGTGGGTATTACCAATACCAGAAGCGGTAAGCTGATATGCAGTGCTTATACTTGTCCCTTATGATGGAGAAGGCACGCACGTTTCACGAACCCATGTGCATGTGTGGAAGAGGTTCTTGGCAGTTTTTGAACGAGGTCATCATCACCGTGTTCAGTGAGCAGCAGCAGCTGGTCATGACTTGTTATCGGATCCGGTCGTGATCGCGGCGACGAGGGGTCCATGTATAGTGAAGTATGAGGTATAGTACAGCTGTTGGAAATCGTGGCTGCCTTGGTCATTTAGTGGACAAATTGTCTGTCGATAGAGCCGGCGGCATGTCGGAACCTGAAATCACCCTTCGTGTTGGTGAGGCATAGCCCATCGAGGTACGTAGACCAACATCAGTGGATGCGCTTGCCGTATTCGTAGACTACCTGGGCGTATGTGGCCTACGTAGCCTATTCTACAAAGCGGCTGTCAGTCAATCTCGCATCGGCCTCGGTCAGCATGAGGCCATCGCCCAGCCTCGTAAGAAATGAAGAGGACACTGCGTCGTTCTGGCGGACTAAGTGCACTTTACGATGCGATGACGTGAATATCATACGTAACTTTCGTTAATGCATTCCTCCGGGGTCGAGTAATGCTTCAATATAGCTTGCTGAATCATAGGAGTACAAATGTAATGTTTATTAGACAGCTATAAAAGCGGAGCCAACACTGGAACCACAGACGTTAATCTGATATGACGCCTGTAGAGTACATATGTAGTGTTTATTGCTTTCTTGTAAAATTAGATAGCCACCACCACAACCACAACTGACGTTGCACTGACATTACGCCTGTACAGGCTGTTTTTCCAAACTAGTTTAAAGACCTGGCGTGGCTCTGTGGTAGAATACCTGATTGCCACGCAGAATGCTTGGGTTCGATTCCTGCTGGGATCCTAATTTTGATTCTTTCATTTCGTCGGGTCAACGCTGCCGATGTCGGTTTTTCTTAACGCTCTCGCATTTAAGTTACCAGTGTCTGTTCTCGCCCTTCCCGGTTAGATAATGCCACACACGCTCCTTTCTATGTTTTCTGTTACCGGCCCATTGCACGTGTAGCTGCTGCCTTGCGCAAAGCGCGCCAGAATGTCTGGGAAGATTCCAGATTGTAGGATCATTTTGTTAAGATTGCGCACATGACGGGAATAGTCAAGATTATTCCAGAGCTTGCGCGACCACCAGTGATAAGGCTGGAAAGTTCCATGCACGATTTATAAAAGACGGCGCATCCCAGCGATGTGCAGTTTATCGATGGCCGACGCTCTGTTCGCCGCGGTCAGGATAAAGTGTGTATTGCTGTAGTTTGACTTTTCGTTTTCCGGCCACAAGTTCGGCCAAATAAAAAAGGTTGATCTTGGACACGCCGACTGCTACCTTCGTCGACGTCACGACCCCGTGACAATATAAAGTGTCAATAGACAGATTTAGTTGGGCGTACGTAGCAGCCCTGCGTACGCAGGAAACGCGCCGAGGTGTAAGTGCGCATGCCCAGTACGCAGCACAACGCACGTTTTCTTGCGGGCGTCCGTAGGTTCTGAAAAAAAAATGCTCTGTAGCGTCTGTTGCGGGCTCTGCGGGCTGTGCATGTTCTCGCGCCCTGTCACGTCTACAGTGGGCGTCCGCAGCAGCTCTGCGTACACCAGAAACGCGCGAAGGCGTCAGTGCGCATGCCCAGTACGCAAAACAACGCACGGTTTCTTGCGGGCGTCCGTAGGTTTTCAAAAGCTGCGTAGCGTCGCTTGTGGGCTCTGCGGGCTGTGCTTGTTCTCGCGTCTTGTCACGTCTCCTCGCGAGCGCATTTTTCAGTATGGCTACGGCCGGAGTGTCTCGTGTGAGGTGTGGTGGCGGCACAAGTAATCGGGTTCAGTTCAACCCCGCAATTGACCTGGAGATGCTGTCGTATGTGAGAAACGCGAACCCTTTCCGTGACCACAGGGAGTGCACGAGTATCGCATCGAAAATGCAGGATTTAACAAACATGCCTTTCACAAATCGAACAGTGCGGGAGCGAACATACCGGCTGCTGGAACGGTTCGCCGCAAGAGATCGCGTTGCCATCCGCAGGTGAGTGTCGGCTAAGTGCGCGAAATGTGTTTGTGAAAGTCGCTAATGCGGTTTCTTGGGTTTCCGGTTTTCAGGTCGGGTACTGAGGAAGAGTATGGTGAGCGCGAAGCGCTGTTGCTAGAGATCCTGGACCTGGCTCGTGAAAGTGGAGTGACGGTTCGGGCTCCCCGAAGGGCCAACATGCCGAGCGTTCGTCCAGATTCGAAAGCCCCTGTTCACAACGGCTCAACCACGGCATCAAGAAAATCGGCGGCACTTGCTAGAGATGATGCTGCTGAGATGTACTTTGCAGAAAGCACCGGTGAAGGTCCCTGTGAGTGAATTTGTCAACGTCCTTTTTGTCAATTTGCCTAGCTGTTTCCGTGCGCTGAAGTATTTTTTCTAGCGACGTTTCGCTGCGCTGCATGTTTAGCCTATTACGCACATGTGACGTTATCAACCTACCTGGTGCAATTCGTTTCTCGTGTCCCTCTGGGACGGTTATTTTCATTGTATGTGCAGGTACTGATATGGAAGACAGCGCAACGCACATTCTTGAAGGAACGGCTTCATGCGACGATCACGGTGACATCACATCAATTGAAAACATGCACGAGCCGCCTACCATAGTCCCTGAGGTGCCTGCAACCCCCTCCGTTGTCACCGACACACCTGCCCGGGCCAACCAAACAGGAGGAACCGCGGCTGACAACGTTGAGGCCACTGCTTCAACGTCCAATCCTACTACAGGAAATGGTGCATCACGTGGTATGCGATTTTCTGTGACTTAATTAGCCCCTAAAAATAATGAAGTCCTATATTTTTCTTCCAATTTGCATTTAAATGACAGTAAAGTGTACGCTTGTTCCTCTTGTTCGGTGTTTACCAATGTTCATGTGCTCCCAACATGTTTGATGTAATAGTAGCGTATGTGGACGTTTCTTTTTTTTTTTTACATCGCAGCTAGAAGGCGCAATGCCAGGGACACGAATTATGCCTTCCTCGAAAAAAAGACTGAGGCACCACCTGCTGCTGAAAGAAAAAGACTTCGCCCTCGAGTCAAGGCGTCTAGCGCTTGAGGAAGAACGGCTGGCCTGGGAGAAGGAGATAGTGCTAATGAGGGTCGCCTTGTTGCAGTGCTTGATGACACAAGAAGGGAGATTGCAGAGCAATGGGCTGAGGAGCGAAGAATGCGAGCTGAAGAACGCGAGCGCGACAGAAAAGAGCGAGCCGAAGAACGTGCACTTGCCGCAGTTCAGCAACAGTCGCTTACCAATGTAGTTGAAAAGTTGTTGGCCAGAATAAAATAACACTTTGCGTTCATTTTCTGCTCATAGAACATTTATTGCACCTGTGACATGCAATCTTGTTCACATGTAAAAAACATGAACGAAATACTTTAGAGTTCGGCTGCATAAATGGTAGTAGTGCTGTTTCCCATGGTGCATTGGGAAGCATGTGCAAGCAACACAGCTGCTTTTTTTTTTTGCATTGATTCCTCATAGAATGTACACTAACAAACCGGGGAATTTCACACAGAGACGTACGTTGGTATGATTCTCAAGTTAATTTGCAAGGCTGTGTAAATACTGGACGCAGCAGCCTGGTCACCTAATTCCACCTTGCGAGTGCAAATGTGCCACATTTGATGAATCATGAAACGAAAAAGCAGTACTGTTACGCCATTTATTACGCGCAAAAACTGGTCTTACAGTCAAGTAAACGAAAACTTTGAGGACATAAATACAATGGAAAAAATTCGCATAATATACTCTACACCTTCGGTCGGGACAGCTTCGCACGCTTACCAGTTTGCTTTAAAATAAATAATGTGCATGTGCTGCGAAATTACGGGCTCCTTTGCTTCAAGTATTCACGCAAAGAAGGTGGCTGCAAGTCAAAATACTCTGAAACCTGGCTGCCATACATACATGTGTGGCAGTTCCAGAATTGTGGCAGCTTTGTACATTTGGGCTAACTGCTGCCATAAAAGCTTCTGATTTTTTTTAAAATCCAGAAACGCGAATTCGCCAACTATTTTCCCAAAGCCCCACTCAACGGCTTGGCGAACAGAGCTCATCCCACGGTTGAAGACCTGCTGTGCTGGTGTAAGGGTGTTCCCGCCATATGGTTTCATTATGAGCGGCAGCAGGGGATACGCCGGGTTCCCGTACATCACGAAGTCGTCGTCTTTTACAAGCCGCTCGAGCTTCGAGTATAGTCCGCTGCTCTCAAGAATTCCTGAAAAATAGAAATGCATCAATTGTTATTCTTATTGGACGAGCACAGAGTAACTCAAGCTGTCTAATGGCTTACGGATCTCCTTTAAAGCGCTGTCTTCTTGTGAAAGGTTCGTCTTGAGTAATACTTACACAGTATGTGAGAATGTGACAAAAAATGTAACAGATAATCTGTGAGAATGTGGCAAAAAATGTAACAGGTAATCTAATGAGGCAGGACACGAAAGGTGAGGCATGCAATTCGTTGCGACAAAATAAGAATCACAATGAAGTGGCATGACTCAAGAGGGGTGATTGTTGCAGGGGTGATAGCACTCTCATAATGCCTGTGCAAGTACTACACAGTGTAATACTTTTTTTCTTCTGTAAAAGAAAATCCTTCCTCGCCTGCATCATGTCGTCTTCCGGGGTAAGGTCCATCCAGTTGGCAAATTATGCCGTTCGGGCACATGACAGACTGATATTTTACACAGTGGCATCTCTTGTGCCCCGAGTAGTACTGTTCTTGGTTTCGTTTCGGTCTGCAAATAGGTCGAGCCGTTCCGTCGATAAACGCCCAACAGTTGCGAAGAGGCGCTCCTTTCCTTGCCACAGCCTGCAGAAAAATAAGTGCGAAAAAGGCTTTTCAATTTGCTTCCTCTGCATTCACAAGCTATACATTTTCTAACAAATCTGTAGCTCACATAACGTGTGTCGATATGGCTAACAATTGCTGTTCTAAAATATGCAAGGTCATCTAAGCACTGGATTTTGAAAATTTTATATTTACTGACTCGCCGCTTTCGGTATCGATTCCGTAATCGTGAAGGAGCAAGTCTTTTTCACACGAAACACGACAAGTTCCTGTTCGGTCGTGTTTTTTAGGCTGTGCTAAACAGAACACGGGAACAACAGACTACGAACCGGACACTGTGTTTATGAAACAATGTTTTCGTATGTCAGTGTTACATTAGATTAGTCCACAGGATATGTGAGACAATGCACGTGCGCATTTCGACTCGATTTCGTTACTACTGTGTTAGTAAAAAGTGTCAAAGTAAACTTACTTCTGCAAGCGTGCCGAGGCAGCGGCGCGATAACCAACTGTGGATGTTGCAGTCGTCCAGCAGATGACCGAAGTTACTGGTGATGTGGCAAAACATTTTTGAGGCCACAGAAGACATGACGGAGGCATGCAGACCAAAAATGTTCTCCAAATCGCACCATCTGTTTGGGTAGGCGAGGCGTCGAAGAGTGAGGCACAAAGCAGTTTGCCCAGGAACAGTCACATTCTGCGCACTGACCACTGCTTGCGGCACTAAAAGAGCACTTGCTAGTTCGCCGAAATCTTCTTTCTCGAACCTGAACTGCAGCTTAAAAAGTTCAACGTCAATCCGTTCAATGTCCAGGAGGCCGTGGCGGGACCGGTACCTGAACAGCTCCCGTTCGCTTTTGCGCCTCAGCTCGTCTTCGAGGTCGTCGAAATAGCTGCCTCCTATCAGCAGTCGTCGTTCCTCATTGCTTAGCAGAATATCATCTATTTCTCCCCAAGACAAAACCGACAGAAGGTCACGATTCCATAGAACGCTTGCTTGCATTGCAATCCTGTAAATCCGTGACCCACTAGTGAACAATTCGACGTGACTATTCGCGTGCACAATGGGTAACTGTGTCGACTTCGTAGCAGCACGGCCGCGCTAGAAGAGAGACGCGGCGCACGAACGCGCGCCGACCCCTCCCGGCCGAGGTGGCGGTTTCAGAAGCTGGCGTATGGTAACATGCAGCTCCAGAGAGTGCAACGCTGGAATACACTTTTCAACTTTTCCGTCCGTGCAACTATAGCTGTTCAGTGAGACGCGCTTTGCTACGTACGCGTGATCTCGCGCGTTGCGTACGCACGTGGCTGCGGACACCCAACTAAATCTGTCTAATCACCTGTGGCGCATACCCGTACACCGCTGCCCGTGGTAAACGGGTATGTGCCACACGTGTCTGGAGGAAGGGGTTTGACGACGTACGCGACAGGATTTTCACGTTATTCATGTCGTGACCAGACAGTCATATTCGTCAAACCCTCTCACCTCTCATGCTAATTTTGGTCTACACCAAGATAATAAGGCGATCACAAGAGCACCCAGACCTAGGCGGCTAGATAGATAGATAGATAGAAATGCTCAAAGTGCCAAAGGTTCGCAAAGAAATGCTTCGCATTTAAACACATATTGCAATAACCAGACTGAAAACAACAACAACAACAAAAAATCACCGCCATATCCACGAAGTGAATGATGTTAGAGGAGCTTGCTCGGAGATGATCGGGTAACCCGCGAATGCTCCGTACACATTCCATCATATATAGACGTGACAACGTTGTTATATATGCATTACATCCACAATGTTTATTAATTTACGGTTGGATGCACTATATACATTTTGATGAAGTATATATACATTTCGATTAACTATAAACATTATACACACACAAGAGATGTTGTTTTACCAAGTTCAAGAAGGGCGTCCCTCGATGAGTCCGCCTCCCTTGATCCCAGCAAGGACACAAATAAAGTTATGTCTCTCTCTCTCCCTCGGTGAGTTCGGGGACTGGTTTCCCTTTAAAGATGATTGCTTTATGATGGATGAACTATATGCATTACATATACACAAGAGATGTTCTTTTACAAAGTACAAGAAGGGCGTCCCTCGATGAGCTTGGGGACTCGTTTCCCTTTAAAGATTATTGCTTTATGATCAGTAAAGTATGTTGCCAAGGGATCATCGATGATGGGACGCAATGGAAAGGTCGAGAAGGCAACATCGATACAGGTGCCCCTGATGGTGGTGGGACGTTTGCAGTCGTACGATACGCATCGGAGAGAGTAACGTGACATCATGTGTTGGCTGGTTATTGGCAACGCGAGATCTTCCCGAGCTGCTGCTGCGTTGCGAGCCCGTCGCGCTGCTGCCGTTCATGCTGCGGAGCGGCAACGAAGAGTGTTCACTTAGCGAGCTCCCGGCGAAGAGAAAGGAAACGAGCCAAACGAGAGGTGCGGCCCTCGAGCAGTCACCTAACCGAGCGTGGTGTGTCCCGCCTTGAGCGGCGGCGCGCCATCTAGTGAGCATTCTTGAAATCACCGGAGAGAGCGCAGCTGCGCCGAGCGTGGTGTGTGCCGCCGGCGGTCACGCAGTGCATGGACAAGGCGCGAGCATAAGAAGCTTGGCAAACAAGCACCTAAAAACAGTATAGAGACGTATAGGTAATTCGTCAGATGCAAAAGAAAGACAGCTAGGAAATCACTTGTGCTAGCCATCACATCATAATTTTAAAAACTATTTGAATAGGTATAGCAGGATGAAAAAAAAGTAGCCCAAAATATTTTCTGGTAGGTAAATACTTTCTTTATTAGATCTAGCATCGGTAACGGTGGTGTTACAGTTGTCCGAATTTTATTTGAATATAAACCAATCTTATCGCATCTAAATCGACCTTACATCCATGGGATCCTTCAAATCGTAGATGTGTGAAAGCCACGAGGCACAAGGCACCCCAATTCTTGCATTCTTCGGACTTCGTAATGAAGCACCATGCAAGAGAAACTTCGATAACGACAGCGGCATCACAATTTGCGCAATAGACGCCGCAAGCATTGGAGCACGCGGCATAGGACAGTGGATAAGAACAAGTGTTATGGTACTGACACAGCTAAAAAGAAAAAAAAATCGAAAAAACAAAAGGTGAGCTGGGCGTAGACGTTTGCATGCTTGATTTTGTCGACACGGCGCGAGCATCACCACGTGACTCCGCTGCAAAAATAAGGGCGCGCATACCTCGTCGCCTGCCCTCGCTGGAGGACTCTGGCGGAAGGATAAAAGAATGTCACTATCCTATTCAGGTGGCTTCGTGGCATCTTGTATCATCTTGGGAAGCGGAGTTCAGCCTACGATTATTGTTTCGCAAGGTGGTGTTGCGATTGCAGTATCTTGTATCCTAAGATACACGATACATTATTTCATATGTATCGTAAATACAGATACTGATACACGTCTTGCGAGACGTATCGCGATACAGACACAAGACACCCAAAGAGTATCTAAGATAGTGTTAGCGTCAAGGATGGCCGTAAAATATACAATAGAAAACGCAACGCACGACGCACGGTTGAAAAGGGAAAAAAAGAAGTTTACATTTAATTATAAAAAATTTATTTAAAACGCAAAACTCATAACACAAAATCTCATACGCACATCCGCTGAAATCGCACCGCTAACAACGCACAATCGCTCTAATCGCACCGCTCAAACGCACAACCGTTCAAATCGCTCGCACTTCGCAGACTCTTCTTGTCGCTCGCGCTTCTCCGTCTGTCTCGTCCTTCCCGCGCTTTTCGCTCTCGTTTTCACGGCCACAGATCTGAGCACACAAACGCGCACGTTGACACAAACACGCATACACACACACACACACACACACACACACACACGCACGCACACAAATGGTTCCACGACGTCGGAGGGTCTGGGCAGCCGGCGAGGACCCAATTCCACGCATTCGAGGAAACTTGGTGTGCCCCGGCGCCTCGCGGCTCGCCGATCTCAGCAGCACATAAACAAGGAGGAGGCCCCTTCATGTGGCTAGCGAACACTCGCATGACAGAACACACACAAAAAAGGAATAAAATGAAACTCAAAGATGTGGAGCAGTCGCGTACAAACGTATATTTTCGATACTGGCCGAGCTCTGCTGCGAACCTCTGCCTCCCGCGTTCCTGAAGTGTGGTAGTGTATACAGACCTTGCATATCGTGTACCAGTGTTTATGTGCTTGTTGATGCCATCTTTGTGCGGGATTCACGATATGCTGTGTCCAGGTATATGTTAACAACTTCAGCTATACCACAAGGGTTTTTATAGTCAAGGGTTCGACGGAACACCGTCTGGCGAGGGGCATACATTTCTTGCGAATAAACAAACACTCGCCAGAGTTGCAACGAAAAAGAATTTATGACGTTTCGAGACCACTACGGGTCTCTTGTTCCCACACAAGCGTAAGAAGTTGGGCCGTGCCTTTATATGCGTAGTAGATGGCGCAATGATCTGGTATAAGTATCGGGCAGATTTCCATGTGTCCGATTAAGTGTATGAGGCGTCGACTGGATTAAAAGTATGATTAAGTGTATGAGGCGTCGGCTGGATAAAAGAAGGCCTGATAAAAGTTGCCTGATTCTCCTATGTAAGATGCGCGGCAGTCTTGACATGCTATCTTATATACCACTCCAGGGTAGCGTTCACGTTCCAATGGATTTTTAACGCGGACCAGCTAGCTTCTTAATTTGTGCGAGGGCATGTGTGCGACTTGCACGTCATAGCTCTTGAAAATTCTTGCAAGGGTTTCGCTTACGCCGGGAGCATATGGAATGGGTGCAGTTTTCTTGCGATCGCTTGGTTTGTTTCCAGGAGGTTCTCTGGAGCGGAGTTCCTGCTGACGTAGTAGTTGGTGAGGGTAGCCATTGCCTGTGAGGTCATGTTTTACTTTAGCGTATTCCCGCCCTGGCGCTGAATCGTCTGAGCAAAAAAGGAGCGCACGCTTGAAGAGGGATGCCGCCACAGAGCGTTTGTGGCCAATGGGATACGCCGAGGCAAAGCTGAGGTACCTGCCCGAATGTGTGGGCTTTCTATGCACTGTTGTAGAACAACCGCCGAAAGAGCGCTGAACAAGGACGTCGAGGAAGGCAATTCGTCCGTTGTTCTCTTCGTCTACCGTGAATTCAATAGACCGTTCCATAGAGTTCAGGTCGTCCAGAAACGGTTGCACTTCTGAGTTGTGCATTGCGCAGAAGCAGTCGTCTACGTACCGAAGGAAAGTCTTTGGAGGGCGCTCGAAAGTAGCCAAAGCTTTGCTCTCGATGAATTCCAAGGCCAGGTTTGCACACGTCACAGAAACGGAAGCGCCCGCCGCCCATGGCTGTTCCAAAAACTTGTCTGTAATAGTTCCCATTGAACACAAAGTAAGTGTTATTAAGACAGAAATGCAGAAGATGACAGAGATCTTCAACCTCGAACGGCGTTCTGGAAGGTAGGGACTTATCTTTCTGGAGCACTTGTCTGCAACATTCCACAGCGAAATCTACAGGTACTGACGTGAACATCGATTTCACGTCGAATGAAACCAACCGGTCATCGTCGTCCAAGGAAATTTCTTTTTCGACAAAATGTGCCGAATCTTTCACGAAAGAAGAAGTGTGCCCGACGAGTGGTCGTAACACCTGATGCAGATAGTTTGATAACTTCTGGGGCGGGGATCGCGTAAAGTCAACAATTGGACGTAGAGGTGTATGGAGCTTGTGTATCTTCGGTACACCGTATATTGCTGGGGCAGACCCGTTCTGGCACAAGAGGTGAAAATATAGCTTCTTCTTTTCGGGAGGGACAAACTACCCGATACTTACACCAGATCATTGCGCCATCTACTACGTATATAAAGGCACGGCCCAACTTCTTACGCTTGTATGTGAACAAGAGACCCGTAGTGGTCTCGAAACGTCATAAATTCTTTTTCGTTGAAACTTTGGCGAGTGTTTGTTTATTCGCAAGAAATACCACAAGGGTTAAATCATGATCATGGGCGTTAGTCGTCGGGATGGAAATATGTCACTATAAGGCACCAGTAGGGTGGCTAGAATGGCCAATTCTAGCCACCCTAGCACCAGCGCGGATGCATCCACGTCAAATGGCGATAGCTACAAAATGGCAGGTCGGGCGAGTTGGTGAGTTTTAATTTTTTACGAAAAACAGCGCAGACACACACACAAAAAAAACGTAGACAAAAAGAGAGGCAAGACACACAGCGCAGCGCTACTGTGTGTCTTCCCTCTCTTTTTTGTCTAGATTTTTTTTTTGTGCGCTGTTCTTCTTCTGGTGCTATAGCTGCCAAACACCAATAGACATTCTTTACAAGCTCTCATCTACATCATGTTCTTTGTGAATGCAAGCGATACGCATCAGAGAGACAGTCTCTGAAGGCAGCCTTGCATCTTCAACGGGGATCGTGCTTAGAGTTGCGACATGTTCTGGGCCCATGGCAAAGCAGCACCTGTGCGCTACGTGCCACGAAAGCGCTGTTGAATTTCTTGCGGGCCACGAGTCTGAACGAAACTTTGTAAACTTGTGTGACTGTATGTGTTATGTGGTTATCACTGTATATATCATAATCGTCACCCAGCACCTGGTGTAGCATGTCAGGCGAACAGCCAGGCAAACATCTCCAGCTTCATTAAAATGTTTATCTCTATCTCATCTATCAATGCACACTAAAAAGTCAACTACTTCTGTGAAGATACGTTTCACTTTCATGTTATACCGATTCCTATGATGGAGGGATCAGCCATGTTTTTTTTGTTTGTTTGTTTTTTAAGTTTCGTCGGCTGCTTTCTTTAGTGCAGAGAATTTTTTCCGACCAGAGGAACATCAACAATGAGAACGGCGATGGCATCATTGTCAGCGCATGAGGATAAATATAATTAAGAGTAATGAGAGAAAGGTGTGTTTTAGCGAAGGCGGTGTGACAGAATATGAAACATATTCATTTATTTATTCATGTACCCTATAGGCCCGAGGGCATTACATAGGAGGGGTGGGGGGAGGTAGTAGCATACATACATAAAACCAACACTAACAATAAAGTAATAAAAGGTTTGAAAAAAACCAATAACATCGTATAAATAATAAAAAATCGTAGAAAAGTAATTATAAAGACAAAACTGCACTAAAAAGGAAAGCGTACACAAGAACAAACGAGGCTGAAGGTTTCTCTTCTAAAGAGTAATCAAGTGACCGAGTTATACAGCAAGCTAGATAAATCACTCATGTACATCTGAGTCTGTTATACGAGATCATTCAAACACCAAGATGAAGCTTTAATTTGTGAGTGAATTTTTCTCTGTTTATTTATACAGACAATATTGTTAGGAAGTTGATTCCAATGGTTAACATCAAGAAGTAATGGTGAATATAAAAACAGATTTGTTCGGGCAAATAAGGGTTCTAATTTGAATTCGTGGTCCAGACGAGCGAATATTCGATGGGCAGGATTAGTAAGTGCAGACAGTTGCGAATCGTGATGGTAGAGATTGTGAAAGAGAGACAGAAGGGAGAACAGTCTGCGTGACTGCAAAGACGGCAACTTTAGAGACATTTTAGTTTCATTTATGAAGTTCGAGAGTAATTCTTTGTTACGAAACGGGCACTTTTGTTTTGAAGAGAGACTATTTTATTTATGTGGTAAGCCTGGTGAGGGCTCCATATTTGGGAAGCATAGTCAAGTTTAGAGCGCACTAGTGTATTGTAAGCTAAAAACTTAGTAGCAGAATTGGCGAAATCTAAGTTACGTCTGATGAATTCGAGTGTCTTATAAGCGTTGCTAGTGATAGTGTCAATGTGTATGTTCCATGATAAGTCACTCGTTAAGTGAACTCCCAAATACTTAAAATTGGATACATTTTCAACTGGTTTCTCATTAAATGTGTAGTGATTAGTTATTGGGTTTAGTTTTGTAGTAAATGAAACGACCTTTGTTTTGTTCACGTTGACTTCCATCTGCCAGTCCTGGCACCATTTACTTAACACATTAAGATAATTCCGCACGTTATTAGCATCTTCACTGTTAGTCATCTTTCTATATATCACACAGTCGTCGGCGAATAACCTTACCGTGGAAGTCATAAAATTAGCTTTATCATTAATGTAAATTAGAAATAGAATCGGTCCCAGCACAGATCCCTGAGGCACTCCCAATTTGACGCGCGCTAAAGCGCAGTGTTTCTCGTGACTACAACGGATTGGTATCGGTTAGTTAGGAATTCCGATATCCAATTAACAACGTGAGTAAAGTATGTTGAGTAAATGGGCATGGCTGTAACATATACGTAGATACGCGAACTGGTCGATGGACTTTCAAGCGCGTATGTGCATCAAGCGGTAAAGAACGGGCTGATATGTGTTGCATGTTACTATTATCCTTCTCTCTACCTTCTTTTTTTTTCCTTGTTTGCTTGCGGGTAGCCTGTTTAATTTATTTATTTATTTATTTATTTATTTATTTATTTATTTATTTATTTATTTATTTATTTATTTATTTATTTTAAGATCCTGGCGACCTGTATCACTGGCTTTTTCAACACAGCCGTGGGGTGCGTCGCAGTTCAGTTTCTGTTTCGGTGCTCGTGATTATGTAGAATTATTTCCAAGATTCTAGGAAAATTGGCTAATACTACGTGTTGTAGAAGAACGTATGCAATTTGAAAAAAAAAAACTGGAAAAAGATCCTGACATGATAAAAAATAAGCATTAAAAATGAGCCAAATTTCTGACGAGTTTACAAAGAGAAAATCGTCGTGCATTTGGGACAGTGACCAAGGTGTCCTGTTTATTTCCATTCAAACACGGGAAACGCTTTTGAGGTGTTTCCTGATAACGGCAAACATTGCAATACACGTGTGCGCATGATGACTCATGCAGAATCGCGGGGCATCATCTCTGAACGCTTTGTAAAAGATCGATGGCGCGAAAAGCGAGAACCTACAGCCCAAAATCATCATGTGATTATCAGGCGTGTATTGTAGTACACGGCGCGCCTGCTAACCACATCAAAATGAATCCGGAGCACACTCCGGATTTATTTTCACCATCTGAGATTCTTTTACGTGCATCACACAAAGTTTGGCACTATGCGCCTTCGGAATGCGGCCAAGGGACCGGGATCGAACACGCGGCCTCGTTTCGGATACAACTTAAGAAGTCAGGAGTGGCCCCGCCCATACGACCGAAACGCGGCAGCCGATCGCCTCCGCGACTAAAGAAAAATAGTCGCGCTCATGCCACGGCCGGTCTGGAGGCGCGCGCTCGCTCCTTCCTTTACGGCCTGAGCAGGGCACGGCCGGGCTAGACAGCACGCGCCCGGCCGTGAGCAGGGAGGGCTGTTTCTATCTATGGCCGCAACTTCGTGGGGGCGCTCCGAGCCAACCCGCTCCCGGCCGTTGCGGAGGCTAGCGCGCGCAGGGAATGCTTGGCTTCAGACTTAGGCATGGCCCTTTCTGAAGTTACTCTATATGGTATGCATGGTACCAATGTGATAGAAACATGGTAGCAAGTATAAATGGTGACTCTGCTAAATCCCGATCTTCAGAAGGCGTGGCGCAGGGCGCTCATGCGCCCGCTTCTGTTGGTCAGCAGAGCATCGACGCGGCTATAATAAAGCATTTTTTTAGTTTTCTGTAACTTCGAGAATAAGTAAGATGATAAATATTGCATTTCGCGCGCATTTGCGATCGTGCGTCGCATTGGGAAGGCTCGGCCGCATGATCCGTCACCAACCGGCGTAAGAAATGACGCAAAACTTATTCTTTGGTAAAAAATGCTTTAAGAAACGTTTATTTCAAATGCACATGCCGGTCGTCGCTGTACTTGAAATAATAACATTGCACATTTTTTGTTGAAGGCATCATAATTCGTGCTTTAATATTGAAATAAATCCTTCATAAAGCTGAAAGTCACTGCAATATGGCCACGGCCAGTGTTTTCCGCAAGTAGCTTTGAGTCGCAAACACAGTAGCAGGAATAATAATAATAATAATAATAATAATAATAATAATAATAATAATAATAATAATAATAATAATAATAATAATAATAATTATAATAATAATAATAATAATAACAACATAATACATTGTTCAAAATAGAAAAAACACAAAGAATTACATGAAACAGCACGCACTAATATAGCCTCAGACAAGCACTAAGCTACACAAAAACAGAATAAAAGCCCAAGTCGCACCACACTACGCTGAGTCCTTGCATACATACAGAATCCCAAGCCCACGCGAGTCCAGATGCAGTCTTCATTGCGCATGTGAAGACATGAGAAATATATTCAGATGAGAAAATGCACGCCAGGGACGAAGATGAAACATTAAAAAAACTTTCAGAGAATCCTTTCAATGGGAAACGGAATGTTATCCTTCGTACTGCAACAATATATTGCGCATGAAGAACTGAAAAAAAGCACTGCTGGTAAAACACTGTAGTGACGATCACATATTTTACCGCCACGTCATACTTCTAGTCGCGCCGATCATGCTTACAAAGTCAATCCTATCTCGCTGGCTCGCCATAAGGATGAGATTAGCCGTCTCATTGTAGAAACTGAGCTCAAGGACGCACTCGGTGATATCTGCATCAGCACGGTCATACCAATACCAGGATATGGTTATGAAGGACGCCGTAGTGGAGCTCTCAGGAAATTTCGACCACCTGGGGTTCTCTAACATGCACCTAAATCTAAGCACACGGGCCTGAAGCATTTTCGCCTCCATCGAATATAAGGTGGTCGGGTCTTAAAAAATAAAGATTGTTGTTGGTAGTAGCGCTGCGTGTGCGTCTTATTTTGCCAAGTGCCGAGAAAGGCAGACTGCCCCGACACGCACGTGTACTTTCTTCACCGCTTCCAACAGCCGGAATAAGTAATTAGCACGAGAAACAGGCCGGGAACAGCTAGTTTACAATACGAAGCGCAAGCGGCCGCAACGCGCTTTGGGGGGGTTGGCTCGCGACGCCCTCACGCGGAGCGCCCCGACGTGACTGTGTAGAAAAAGTTCCATTGTACTCCCGGCGGCTGCTTAGGCCGTAAGGAAGGGAGCGAGCGCGCGCCTCCAGACCGGCCGTGCTCATGCACGCACCGATGTTCTCCGAAGGCGGAGCCACCGGCCGTCCCGCTCATGACGTCAGTCCCGCGCGCGCGCCCATTGGTGCAGGCTTGTGTTCATCCGCCTTTGAGAAGGAAATGGCGCATGACTTCTAAAATTGCATCCGACTGTAGTTATAACATCAGACATGTCCATCGAAAAGACCAGGTGGCACTGCACAACAACTGGCGTTTTTGCGGGTTGTTATGATCGGCCTGCCTGGCTTGGCGCCGCTTTGACGCATGAGACGTTGCGGCTAAGACTACCCTGATTTCTTCCGGGTCAGCGGTTCCAGAGATGCACCAAGAGCGGCGACAACGCGAAAGTCGTTCGTCTAATTATCTCAGGTTGTCTGCGCCCCTCGTAAAACCCTTTGGGCACGCCTGACCGACTGACAGATTAGGAAGAGTTGTTGGCCGTCGAGGGGGCTTGCTTTGTCGTCAAGGTGCCCCGGAAAAAGGGCCCAGCGTCTGGGAACCGTCTGCGGATGCATTTCCCACGTTCTCCGTGGCGCCTTGGTGCCGCTGTTTCCACAATTCGTGGTCTGCCTGGCGCCGCATACCCATCACTGCAACAGTCTACGAAATTGACTTCCACGTAAGACTCAACGTCTTCGTGCTGTGCCGTGTAGTGCGCGGTGGGCAGTGTTTTTCCCTCGCCATGGGACGAACTGGACGTGCCTCTTTCTCCTTTCGTGGGTTGGGAGGGAGGCGGCGTTTCACCTTCCCCTTTTGGGGACGGAGGTGAAGATGGAAATTTTCATTGGACTGTCCTGGCCTCCATTGTTTTTTCCTACAGGGAACCCTGGGAAGGCCGGGACATAAAATGCGAGCGCCGATGCGCTCCCGACAAGCTCTCACAAGCTCCCAGAAGCTCGAGAGCTTCCATGATGCTAACCCCATCATGTAGCAACACGCTACCTGTAAATAATTTAACAAACGTTACTGTTAACAGCTCCGGGCTTCTCTCCTCGACATCTCCCCGGGACTCTGGCTGGCTCCGGTCCTCTGGGCAGAACCCTGATCACATCAGCATCAAGCGGTAAAGAACGGGCTGATATGTGTTGCATGTTACTATTATCCTTCTCTCTACCCTTCTTTTTTTTACACGAAAGTGTTTTATGCCGGGGTCCACCAAGTACTTCCGTTACCGGATATGACGTTCATAAAATGGACGCCAACGGGTGTGAAAGAAGACCAAGAAACAAACAGATCCGCCGCTGTGAATCGAACCCACGACGCGGCGGCCGCGACGGTTAGCGCCCGACGCGAAACCAACTAAGCTAGTTAGGCAGACGCCGGACACCTCACAAACGTGCCTTATATCTTTCACACATTCCCTCTCGCACGGTGCTCTCTATTGGCAGTGTAGATAGGCGGTGCGGAGCGGGGGCTCGTGATTCGGTGCTCGTGATTATGTAGAATTATTTCCAAGATTCTAGGAAAATTGGCTAATACTACGTGTTGTAGAAGAACGTATGCAATTTTGGAAAAAAAAAAAACTGGAAAAAGATCCTGACATGATAAAAAATAAGCATTAAAAATGAGCCAAATTTCTGACGAGTTTACAAAGAGAAAATCGTCGTGCATTTGAGACAGTGACCAAGGTGTCCTGTTTATTTCCAGTCAAACACGGGAAACGCGTTTGAGGTGTTTCCTGATAACGGCAAACATTGCAATACACGTGTGCGCATGATGACTCATGCAGAATCGCGGGGCATCATCTCTGAACGCTTTGTAAAAGATCGATGGCGCGAAAAGCGAGAACCTACAGCCCAAAATCATCATGTGATTATCAGGCGTGTATTGTAGTAGACGGCGCGCTTGCTAACCACATCAAAATGAATCCGGAGCACACTCCGGATTTATTTTCACCATCTGAGATTCTTTTACGTGCATCACACAGAAAGTTTGGCACTATGCGCCTTCGGAATGCGGCCAAGGGGCCGGGATCGAACGCGCGGCCTCGTTTCGGATACACCTTAAGAAGTCAGGAGTGGCCCCGCCCATACGACCGAAGCGCGGCAGTCGATCGCCTCCGCGACTAAAGAAATAGTCGCGCTCATGCACGCACCGATGTTCTCCGAAGGCGGAGCCACCGGCCGTCCCGCTCATGACGTCAGTCCCGAGCGCGCGCCCATTGGTGCAGGCTTGTGTTCATCCGCCTTTGAGAAGGAAATGGCGCTGACTTCTAAAATTGTATCCGACTATAGTTATAACATCAGACATGTCCATCGAAAAGACCAGGTGGCACTGCACAACATCTGGCGTTTTTGCGGGTGCACGAATCCCCATACTGTGTACAATGACGGTGAAGTTTCCAGGTTTCTCTGATTACATCGTTCGCTTCTCTGTCTTCTTCGCTTGCTAACTAGCAAGGCTGGGCCAAGAAACTTTGCGATTGTATCATGATACGGTACAAAATATTAGGGGAACAAGCAGTTTGCATACAGATACATGATACTACCGAAATTATCCGATGCAATACTTTCCATTTGTATCTTAATATACTTCAATACATTCACAGCTTTTTTTTGTTATAGAGCTATGTGATGCAGCAGTCGCCTATATGCACAAAATGTTTGCTTGGAAATTTCTGAAGACCAACTTTGTCTCATTCGAATGAAACATCTCAAATATTTCTTTGTATTTCTTGCTCAAAGTATATTGGCTTCATTCTGAAACAACTTATTGGAGTTGTTTTAGCTGCTTAACATGACAGATTTTTGTACGCTGCGCTGTCAGCGGTTTTTGCTTGCCGCTTTTGTAATTGAAGGGAGTCGCTGCTCTGCTTGTCACTATCTAATTACAAGAACGGCGATAAGAAGTCTCCGCACGATGGCGCAAATACCTCTGTGGAGTTTTACCTTGTCCGTAAACGAGGCTACCGTTTACGCGATACCGGATCACTGAACGGGTGTACAACAGCAACAACGCTGGTGGCGACATTTTTTGTGACGCATCGTGTATACAGAGAGCACATAGTCCTGCAGTGACCTTTCATGTTCTACTTATATGCTGGCGTAAAGTGTACGTTAGCGATTTATTCACTAACCTGCGCTTATTTAACTATTTTCCTTCTACGAGAAAAACAAAACTTGGACCATCTCCCCGAAGGGAACCCTGATGGGATGCGAAGCAGCAGCGGTGAGCACGGCGTTGACCCGGTTGAAACGGGCGTCGACGCGGGTGCTGGAAGAACGGTTTGAAGCGAAACTCGGTGTAGCGTTTACTCGAGTAAACGTTTGTTTGAAACGCAAAGACACGGAAGGCGGGTTGAGTTTCGTGTAAGTTTCATTAAAGCGTTTGGCAAGACTTCGTAGTCGTTGTTTCTTCAGAGTCGAGACACGGGCGCTGGACCGGAGCAGGCGCGCGTTTCGCCTTGACTACCACGGGTGAAGCGAGAGAGAAGTGACACGTTCAGGGGTGTTGCGAGCGGGCGGAGCAGCCGGTAGCTGCGGGCGCTACGGCGAGCATGCTGCGGGTGAGGGAGAGAGTGACATCAGAGCGCACCTGCGAGGGAAGCTTGCGAGGGAAGCGTGACGTCAACGCAAAGCTGTGGCGTGACCTACTTGGCAACGCTCCAACACCTACGGCGAGGGGAACGCGTTGCGGCGCATTCGTACGGACGCATGTAACGTACGGCGTTACACACGTGAGTCAAAGAGCTGCTTCGCATCTAAAACTTCTGCAACTCAGAAACGTTAGTGTCACAAAGCGTCGCCTCTTATAGCTCCGTTTACCTGGTGTTTTCTAACAATTAAAAAAAATGTTACGGTGACCTTAAAAAAAGGAAATATATGTTTAGGTAAAATGTAAAGGCGGTTCTGTGCATATCACACTGTTACAATGAATACGTATAGAAACGCGCTACAGTGTGCGCCACAAGTAACTATGACATTTAAGCTTCGTATTGTCAACTTACCTGCTAAGGTCATACAGTAGAAAATTCAGTGCCTTTGAAGAATAGAATACCTTAAAACGGCTCGTGGGGACGCCCACGAGAACAACGGAGTGTTTGGTAATAGGTGTAATTGTTATTGTATACTCCAGACACGCCCACAATATTGCCACGCCCGCTTCTTGTTTTATTTTGATGTATTCGGGTTTGGCCCGCAAGGACGGTTAGCAGCGCTCGACGCAGACCGCACTGCATTGTTTGAGAAGCTTCGCGATTGTAGTAGATCACTTTGTTAAGATTGCGCGCAGGACGCGAATAGTCTAGATTATTCCAGAGCTTGCGCGACCACCGGTGATAAGGCTGGAAAGTTCGATGCGTGATGTATAAGAGACGGCGCGTCCCAGCCATGATCAGTTTTTCGACGGCCCACGCTCTGTTCGCCTCTATCAGTGTACAGTGTGTATTGCTGTAGTTTGACTTTCCGTTTCCCGGCCATAAGTTCGGCCAAATAAAGAGTTTCATCTTGGACACGCCGACTGCTGCCTTCGTCGACGTCACGACCCCGTGACAATATTTTATTTCTGTCTGCAACATCAACGTGACTAACCGTGAATTCAAGTGGAATGTAAATATGTAAATATAAGCAATGACGTTGACGGTGGGAAAAATAAAAAGAAACCGGAAAACTTATTTTGGCTGCCGTTGCAAAAGACGTTTTGCCGTAAACAGATGAAAGTAAGAAACATCACATCACATCACATCACAAAGATACCTTAAAATTGTATCGCGATACGATACAAGATACTTGGCCAAAAAGTATTCGAGATACAGATACAAGATACTTCCGGAATTATTGTATCCGATATGATACTTCCCAATAGTATCTTAAGATACTTCGATACATTAGCAAATTTGTTATTATAGATCAATATAGTGAAGCAGCAAACGCCTATTTGCAAAAATGTTTGCTCGAAATTTCCTTAACTGCAACCAACTTTGTTTAATTTTAATGAAATATCTGTTGTATATCAAAAGTTCTGTCATTCTTGCTCAAAGTATACTAGTTTCGTTCCGAAACAGCTTATTGGGATTGCTTTGGCTGCATAACATCACAGCTCTTTATACGCTGTATTGTCAGTGGTTTTTGATTGACACTCTTGTAATGGATGGGAGTCGCTGCTCTACTTACCGACCAGCTAGCGAGTTGCCATCTATATAGAAGCCTCCGCACGATGGCGAAATACTGGTGTGGAGTCTTACCTTGTCCGTAAACGTACTACCATTTTCGTAATACTGGATCACCCGACAGGTGCACACCAACAGCAACAACGCTTTTAGTGATATTTTTCGTGCTACACGCCGTGTCTGCATTGAGAACATAAAGCTGCAATGACTTTTCATATTCTACTTATCGACTGGCGTCCGTTCGCTAGACGTGCTTCCAGCGAAGCAACCGGCGCGCAGACGGTCAGCTTATCGCTTTTCAGGGACGACGGCGTTTCCTCGCCGTGTGCTACCGTCAAAAATGCTGACGCACTGTGAAGCCGATTCCTAGAGCTGCGGCCGCTCATTTAGCCACGCTCCGGTGTTTCGCTCGAAACACGTTTGCGAGCGCTGCGGTATTCGCAATGTCCATAGAGTCGCTGGAAAAATTTCAGAGTATCGCATCTGTTTTCCGCGCGCCGCCGCCGACGCGCTTACTCGCATCACGTGGCCTCTCGCCGCCATATCCCTTCCAAGCGCTTTGGGTGCAGGCGCGTTCAATGCAGAGCGTGGCCGCACATTTAGCAGTACCACGGTCCCTAGAAGTACTTCGTCGCATTTTTAAACGCGCCTTGCAGATAGGGGCGTAAGCAATTTTTTTCGGGAGGGGGGGGCACCTCCTTGATCTAGCTGAAGGGGGGCCTGGCAGGCAGATGTGGTCGAGTGGCATTTCGTGCTATGTATGCCACGGGAAGAAAATTTGGGGGGGGGGGGGGGGTGCGGGGGCGGTGTGCCACCCCCTGGCTACGCCACTGCATGCAGATTCCAGAGAGTAGCTCACCAGCAATCGAACGTTACTCGTACTCTGAGAATCTTGTTAATTTTTGCATGCCGTGTGGGAAAAATTAATGTCAAAGAGCGCCGTTCTACGTGGCTGCATATAGTTGGTCGGAATTAATTCGCCCCCTTCGAAGAACACACCTTCCTACAGTGAACTACACAAACTTTGCTGGAAAAGATCTGATGCGACAGGAGACAGGATACTTCACCTTTTCGGTTCGCTATGGTCAGCGATATTGAAAGCAATACATACCTTTCTATTTGCTCGGCTGTTTATATCTCGATCTGTTGAACAGATTACGTATGCTATTCGAGTTATAAACGTGTCACGCACAGAGTGAAATTGAAGATTTGTTAAAATAATAACTATTTACTCGTATACCTTGAAGGCAATTCTGGCATGATCATTTGCCATTGCGCGAAACAGAAGCGTGGAACTCTGTTGATAAACTTGGTATAAGTGAATGTTATTCATCGTATTTTTAAATTAGTTGCCAAAAAAAAAATGTTGCTAATGCTGCATTCCGCCGAGCGTACCCCTAAAATACTGGTTAGTGGGTGAGAAGTGGTCACAGCAAAAAAAAAAAAAAAAAAAAGCAGATCCCACGCATTGCGGGAGTCGATTTTATGCGAGCCCTATGTCTATATACCTACTGTGTTGCAGAAGCTTTAAAAATTTCCCGGATGTGCTATTTCTGATGAAAACAACATAAAGCACCGTGTCGATGAAGTTTTAATAGGAGTGCATTATGAAAAAAAAAAGTGCAGCAGTGCAGAAACCGAACCCCAGCTGTTTACGCGCTGGCAACGCAAAAAAAAAAAACTGTTTGTCGGAATACAGCGAAATATTTGCAAATGCACTGAAACGTTGGGAATATTAAGGAGAAAGGAAATAGTAAATGAAACAATTTAGTGATGTCAGTCATTATCGATGGCCTATTATACGTATCGCATGACAAGACGCACCTACCGCACGCCGATTCGCCCATGCGTTTGGCTGCTGGCGTTCCGAATCAAGACATAAATACGTCGCGCACAACTTCCAATTACCGTACACACACAACTTCTATTACACATAACAACCAGTTGAACAGCAAGCATGGTGCGCAAGCAAGGTATGCGTCAGCGATCGGTCGAAGGACGCAATGTTGAATGTTCTCGATGTTGTTCGATAACGTTCTCGAGTGCAGTGAACCTGAACACCGACTGCAAAACTAGCGCAAACAGTCAAGGTTCACCAAATGTCGAAGTAAATGGCATCTCGCACATTGTCACTGCGCTAATGTTTTCAGCTCCGGACTTAGCGAACACACCCCGGGCGTGACACGAAAAGAGACCGATGAAGCCATGAAGCGAGTTCGCGAGCACATGGCAGCATTCGCCGCACGTTTCATTAGTTACACCGCTAACCGCGCAGTCGATCCATAACTGTCGATGACTCGAAATCACTTCTAATATCCTCTTGAATAGACACACACACACATAACGCCGTTCTGCCGAGCGTAACACAGCACCGAGGCGAAAAGATCGGTCCCTTCTCAACACACGCTAGCAACGCGCCGGACGGTCCGGAAGGGAAATGGCCGCCGCCGCCCAATGTTTCCCGCGTGCAGCCTACCTTTGCGGTACTCTGATTTTCCAGTGACTATAAAATGCCCATAGACTGTCGCGCCGCCAAGCGGAATTCAGGAGCGTCCTCTCGAGGAGGGTTAGTAGACGACAAAATGGCAGCACTACGCAGTCGCTCCCTTGTTTAGCTGTGCTATAGCCTCAGTGTTAACGCGCTGGCAAGAAAAGAACACTACGACTTTGCATGTTCCCTGCATCAGTGAACAAACCGGGCCCTCCGTGACACAGGAAATCTGATTCGTTCTTGGGAGACGTGAAGTTTTCGTGAAAATAACGTGGCAACTCGCACTTTCAGTACTATAGCTCACAGCGTACACATACTATCAGCTTCGCGAGGCTTTCTGTAGCCACGTAGGTTAGTTAAATGTTATCGTCTGACATAATCAGTTGAAGCTCACCCTGTTTTACTTGCATATAGCATTGGTCAGTGTTTCTTGTAGTGCATGATTCCCATAACACTGCACGCGGGAGGTCCCGCGGGCACGCGATGTGCTTTTGTATAACTGAGCGATCTCAAGCTGGCGATACCTCTATCCTTTGTCAGCAAAGCGCTGTTACGAATCGTGCGAGCGACGTTTCGATCATTCGAGAACGCGTCTGCTCGACGCCTTTCGTGGAGCGAACGCTTTCCACGCCGTCCTTCGCCAGTGTGTTGGTTTCATATTTCATAACCAGCGCTGCGCACGGCCACCTGGATCGGGGCGCGCGGCGGTGCCGCGCGCCCCGATCCAGGTGGCCGTGCGCTGCGTCGCTTGTTTTTGTACGTTTGTTGGTAGGTGGCAGCACACTGCAAGCGATTTGCTTGTTGACCGATCTGAGAGCAGAGTGTTCTTCGCGCCCAGACGCCTCTCTAATTGTAAACGTGGTGACGCGGAGTGGTCGAAGTCGTTCGGCGGAGGAAATTCTTCAGATTGCTTTCAGCAGTGATGTTGAAAGAAACCATCTTGAGGACTAGGATTTTTCACTGGACGTTGAAGACTGTGCAAGCACCGAGAGTGACAGCGACGATGAACGATCAGCTGCTAACTCACGAGGAGCGAGTTGCACTTCACGTCCCCTCGTGTGTTAATGTTCTTTCACGCTCGTAAGTCACTTTGATTGTATTTAATGTATAATGTCCTAGAGCGAGATCAAAATAAAAGCATAGTTCCTCTTGTGCACTGCATGTATCAATTATTGTGGATATTATGGAGCGCCGCATGCCGCCAACACGCTCGAGCTCGACCAGCGAAGCGAAATGGTTATAACGATAGAACGTGCAGTCACGGCCGCAATGCACGCCTCTCGGCTAACTTCTTCGCCGTTGCGAAAGCGTACCTGTGCATTCTTTTCGATATTCATGTTTCGATCGTGCTGATCGAACCTGCAACATGCGAGTGAAGTGAATTGCATGCACACGGCTAGAGTCTCAGCATGGCGGTGACACAAGCGCTACTGAATGGGATGTGAAATGCTTGTGTTCCGTTGAAGACGTAACTCCGCGTTCCCGACTGCGCAAGTAATGACGACGGCGTATGATGTTTGCAAACCATCACCACGTTAAACGTGCGGTCCCGTGCAGCAGCGATGGCGCTACTCGCTGGCGGCCTACTACTGCGGCAAATCCGTCAGGCAAGCTCAGCACGTACTACCTCGGAGTGCCGTTCAGCTCATACGTCAGTTCTAGTTCATGCAGTTTTATGTAGCACGCACAGGATTCGCAAAGCATCGTTATGCACGCTAACGGAGCTGAAATATAACCTTTCACGCCGCAGCAAATAATTAGGTGGCGAGTACTTAGCACTTTCCATGGTTTGGGAAAGCATTTTAGTCTCATATCCATTTCAGCGCAGCTCATGACTTCATCCGGTGAAAGCAGCACGGGTCGTACGTCCGCACGTCCTATCTGTTCCTATGCTAACAAACGGGTTGACCCTCCTCCTGGCGCCATCTTGAAAAGCACGGCGCGCCACCTATAGTTCGTGGGCATTGCCGAATATTTTCAACGTGGTAGTACTTGTGCAAAAAAATGGCATAGGAATCGTTTTTTTTTTCTTTTTTCTCGGACACTTCCATGCATGTAGGACGCTAAGAAAAACAGCTGCAGAGTCTCTCGAAGACTTAGCGCACGAAAACACGAGGACGCAAAAGGGCACGAGGACTGTTTTCGTGCGCTAAGTCTTAGATATGCTGTACCAACTAGCCCAGCAGTCTGTTTTGCAGAGTCTCGTTGCACGCTGTGAAATGGGTTAAGGAAACGCCGGAATAATTTTGTTCAGCTGCGGTTTTGTAACTGACAACAAAGTGAAAAGATTTATCACCATCAATATGCGTCTGTCGAGGCCGTATTTAATTGTACGCCTTCTGGCATACCAACGCAACGCAGACGTGCTGTGCGCATTTGTGTAGTTTGTGACAGCACGCGATTTAAACGTGATAGATATTGCGCCATAGAAGAAAAAACAGCCCAGATATGCTGGGTTTGCGCATGATATTAAAAGCTGCGAATACATACTGCTGAGGCGATGTCCCCAAAGCAATGAATCCGCGGTCTGCAGCTTTACGCTAGCGGACGACGTTGTCGATACTAGTGTGTTGATGTGCCTGTCAGAAACACTCTTTACACTATACTATAGTAAATGCAGTCTTCTTGTGCTGCAGTCAAAGCATTCGGCGCATAAGGAAACCTACAAACGCGGACAACGTCAAACGTACCGGGAAACAGCGGCCGGGTCTACTAGAAAAAAAAAAATCACAGCATATCCACGGAGTGAATGATGATGAGTGGGCGAAGCTGCGGAGGTGCATCGGTAAACCGTGAATCTTCCGTGAATTCTGCCCAGTACATCATCACCGACGTGAGATCGGGCGCGTTTATACTAAAGGTTCGATGAGTTATGACGACTTGCAGCTCACTTTAATTTTACATGTACGCTGTGAATTTTCATTGTTTAGAAAACCATTGCTTTAGAAAACATCTGGCGTCTTTCGTTAAGCAGCTGGCGTCTTTTCGTTTTGCTTTAGAAACATCTGGCGTTCTTTCGTTTTGCTTTTACAAAACATCTGGCGTCTTTCGTTGGTTTATTTCATCAATCAACGGCGTTTTGAACAAAATTTTTATTGTTTAATCACGCACAGGAGAAATCTCACCAGACACTACCTTGGAGGTAAACAATGGCTGCTAATGGGAACGAGAGACAGAAGAAGTCGGCTTTTAGCTAACACTTACACTTCTACTTCTACTAACGTTTCCTACTGGAACATGCCAATGGCTGCTAATGGGGAATGAGAGACAGAAGAATTCGGCTTTTAGTTAACGCGCACGCTGCGAATTTTTTATTGTTCAACAACTCACAGGAAAAATCTCCCACCGGCACCACCTTGGAGGTCAAGATCTCGTACTAGCGTTACGACTGGTTACGCACTACGACTACGGGGGACGAACGGGCGCCGCTTTAAGGAGCTTCGCCCCTAAAACGTGCAGCGGCGGCACGTGGTGGCGTCTACACAAAGGGGCACGCGCGCTCCATCCGGACGCGTCACTAGGAAATTAGTGTAGTACACTATAGACTTGAATGAATAGAAGACTGTTGTGAAGCTTCGTCGTCAGAATGATTGTCGTCTCGCGCTTTAGGCGGATGATGATTCTTTGCACTGTGAAGGGCAGTGGGTCGGACCAAACGATCTAATGGAAGGTTAATGCGGGGTCGCTGCGCCCAACGCCCACCCCCCGAATCCAATGAAGCCCCTCGCCGTCGCGGCGCGTCAGTTCTCGCGCGCGGCGGTAGGCAGTCTCAATGGGTTCGGGCGGCCAGGCAGCACGTCGTTCTCATGTGAGTGGGGAACCATGTAATGTAATGAACGGTGTGAGAATTAGTTATAGACTTCCTTTTCAGAAGCGCCGCCTGCCTCCCTCGCAAGTTCCAACCAATCCCAAGGCAAGGCCCGACGGCCGCACGGGAGTCAGTGTAGATATACGACCTTTTAGAATGATTCATCGCCAGTGCAATTAT
This sequence comes from Rhipicephalus sanguineus, assembly GCF_013339695.2. Classification (NCBI taxonomy): domain Eukaryota; kingdom Metazoa; phylum Arthropoda; class Arachnida; order Ixodida; family Ixodidae; genus Rhipicephalus; species Rhipicephalus sanguineus. Next base: position 216,600,724 of record NC_051176.1, on the reverse strand, counting down.
CACCTGCTCTGCCACGTTGGCCGTGACAGCGGCAACTGCGAGCTTTGAAGATAACGGCATGGTCGCGAGCGTTATCTCGGCAGACATCAGCAGACGGCTCGCATACCCTTCTACGTGTTGTGCTCTCAACGCCGAGACGGCAGAGTGCACAACAACCACCTGCGTCTGGAGCGTCTGTATTCCCTTACAGCAGCATATTATAGTCACGCGAGATCGTATCCAAAAGAGTTATAGATGCTAGCCTTACTTCATATAACGTTACAATTTGGTGCTATCGCATTCAGTGCTTCGACCTTGAGGCGGAACTGTGATTTTAAATGCGAAGGATTTCTTAGCGAACCAAGGACACGTATATATCTATCTATCTATCTATCTATCTATCTATCTATCTATCTATCTATCTATCTATCTATCTATCTATCTATCTATCTATCTATCTATCTATCTATCTATCTATCTATCTATCTATCTATCTATCTATGGCGCCCAACGATACACTGGCGTCCAACGTGGGGCGCCAGTGTAGTGTGCACGCATCTCACAGGAGTACGGCCACTAGCGCGTGTTCCGACTTTAGCGAGCCACAGGGCCGCGTTTGCCATCACCTCGCGTGTATGCACTTCAAACATCAGTACTCTCTATGCATGGAGATATCGAGTTTTATAAGTGTGGGTGGACAGCATGGCCGCCAGCTACAGGTGCAATCGAGTCGCGTCTGTGTACGGTCTGCGGGAACACGCTGTCTGCACAAAGAGAGCGTTGACGTCTAGTACAAGTGTCTATCTTCCCAGAGGGCGTTGAGGACGAGGGTAGTTCTACGCCGAGCTAAAACACCACGACAATTTTTTTTTTCGTATCTTGACCGCTGTCCGGACCCTCGGGCGCCTTCTGATCGTTTTTCATTTCGCCTCTTGCGTCACCACCTTTCTCCTTGAGCAGTAATTGCTTCACTGCGTATATTTGTCTTGTTGCACGAGACCCATTGTTCGTCGGCCACATACTGAACGAATTCCGTCAGCGGGTGGTCTGACGCGAGTATGAACTTGACTGCCCCGGTCTCTCTTGGGGACACCGAGACTTGTAGACTGCGCTTCTGTGCTTCTTTGTCCCTTCTGGAAGATACCAGCGACCTACGGATGCTCCGTTCCCTGACCGGGCTGCACCATGATCAATGACTGGGCCAGTCGCGTGTACACGCCGGGTAATTAGGATGTTAGTGATAATGATGGTGATAATGCTGGGGATAGTGCTGGTGATGATAGTTGCGGCACCTATCCACTCTAACAGACTATCCAAATATTTGGCCAGTAGAATTCTGCACTTCAGAATTTTGTATTCATGAACGTGTCAAATTGATTTGGAAGAATAACGAATTCTTGTTCAGCTTCGGCGTCAGAATGATTCTGATCGCATTCTTTTGTCATAGTCGCGGGTGGAATGCACTTCAAAGGGCACTCGCTGTGTCTGCTTTCAATTTATTCACAGGTGACACCAGATAAGTTCGCTTACGTAATACATATTGGTAGTCCGAAGATATCTCACCACACCTGGGAACACTGACCGAATATAACGCAGAATATAAAAACTGCAGCTCTTCAAATTTAGCATAACTGGCGACTTCAGTCTGATTAGCGATTCACAATTTAATGTTTGATCAATGTGTAATTAGTAATGAGACGTTTTGTGTGGTATATTTATTATGGAGAGCGACGCACAGCCATCGAGAGCAGATGACATCAAGAGGGTATTGAAAAGCTTGCTACAGCGTGCTTTTCCAACCATGATACCGAGTTTTATGGTTGGCTGAGAACTCACTTCCGTCCACACAGCAACCCGATGCTCCAGCCAAAAGTCTCTGGCATCTTCTAAACTACGCAAGCTTTTAGTTCATAAATCTCGTGATACGCATACTGTAGCAGGGATTTGTAATGTTTCAATCACACGCCTCCCTTCCTACCATTTCTTGCATTTAGTTGTGTATGGATGACAACGCTACACACGCCCCGCTAATGAGTACTCTCAGGCTTGTAGAAGTGTTTGTTGGATTCTACCAGCTTTTAATGTCTATCACTTGCGAGTCCCCGTGGATGGTCCAATGAATCCAGGGAAGCTCTTCTGAATGGACGATTTGTGTCGGTAGCAATTAATTTTAGAAGTTCTGGAAGAGATTTTCGGAGGATCATAGCATTCTACATCTCTACACTGCCTCAGCCGTCATATGAATTATTGTGGTCTCCAGCCAGCTCGGTAGAGCGGTCTCACGATGCCTAGATGCCACCTCTCGCTGCAAAATAGGCATGTTCCAGGTGAGCTGCGCAAAAGCATAAACAAAACATTAGGCCTCCCGGGGAATATAATATAGCTTCGCTATTTACAGGCTATCTCCGTCGACTTCTTACAATGAGCTGTGACGCTACACATGTCTTTAATGCAGGGAATTTTGCAGAAAGAAACCAGACGTGTCCATGGCGCTTTGAGGGACACAAAAAAGAATATATTGTCTGAGCTAGAACTGGAGAAATAGCTAGAAATTAGAATAGATAGAAACGAACGGGTCTAATTGCTTTTCATTAAGTAAGATATGATTCGCGTTTAATACTGACTTTTCGTACAATTCGTGTTGAAGCCGCCCACGCCATTAGCAGTATTTTTGTAGTTATAAGCTAAATAAGGGGCTCGTTTTAATAATTTTTTTTTTAAAAAGGGGGTAGTCCGTGTGAAGGCCGCAGTGTTTCCTTTCGCCATAACAGCACTACCTCATGTTGCTAATTATTAGCTATCCAGTCTTAGAGTGTATGTCTACTTTGCGACTTTGCCTCACTCCATAGATACTTCAGGGTGTGCACGTTTACTCTGGAAAGCCTCACCTTTCATTTTCTTGTAGTTTTATACTTAAGCGAATGGGTCAGGGGCGTAGCCAGAAATTTTTTCCAGGGGGGGGGGGGGGGTTCAAGCATACTTTATGTATGTTCGTGCGTGCGTTTGTATGTGCGCGTGTACATATACGCAAGCAAAACTGAAAATTGTCGGGGGCGGTTTGAACCCCCCCACCCCCGGCTACGCCCCTGGAATGAGTGTTCGGAACTACTCGTATGTATTTCGGAAAAGCGTACCAAAGGTCGCAGAGCAAAGCGGGAGCAGGTTGTGCAAAAAAATGGCCGTTATCACTTCACAGGCGAGGAAGGAAACCATGACCTTCAGAAGGAGCGATGGTTTCGGTTGCGCCCGTAGCGCGGGGCTCCGCCTAGAGCCGGGCTTTCTGTACTCCGCCATCATTCGGTTGTGGAGGACTATAGCACGGTGCGTGGTGACGACGTCGGTACCCATTAAGAACACCAGCGAAGCAGACAGTACAATAGCTGCTGTAAGCGCGTGCACCCTCGCCATGTCCGCGAGCAGTTGGAGAACCACCCGAATCCTCTTCCCGCCGCGCCTTCTGGAAAACCTGCGAGTGAGCAATCGAGTGTGTGGCATCGTAAACATCGGGACGTTGTGGTGCCTGTACCAGCGGTATTAGAGGCCAAGTAAGCTAATTATCCTAAACAGGCTAATTCAGCTATAATGAAGACTTGTGGGTGAGTGCTAATCGAGACTAAGCGTCGAATATGCAATTGAAACCAGTGAAGGGAACTAAGATAATGAAGGTAATTAAGCAATTTGGTTCAGTGATTGCAAGTAATTCCAAATCGGACCCGATCTATACCTAGCCAATACTCGTGATTTGCAACGTGATCACATGAACACTTCGGGCATCGGTGCGTGAATGCACGTGTGCATAGTCAAGCCAGGACCAGCCAAGCACCGACCTGCTCTGCTCAGCCCCAGCCTCGCTCGACTTGGTGCAAGCTGCGCAAATTGTTTATTGCCTAATATGTAGCTCATTTTCCTCATACATTCTTCAACACGGCATCCCGGCCGCGGCGGCCGCATTTTCGGTGGGGGTGAAAATGTTCGAGGGCCCGTGTACTTAGATTTCGGTGCACTTTAAAGAACCCCAGGTGGTCGAAATTTCCGGAGCCCTTCACTACGGCGTCCCTCATAATCATATCGTGGTTTTGGGATGTTAAAACCCCAATTATTATATTATTATTATTATTATTATTATTATTATTATTATTATTATTATTATTATTATAGTATTATTATTATTATTATTATTGTTATTATTATTATTATTATTATTATTATTATTATTATTATTATTATTATTATTATTATTATTATTATTATTGAACAGGAGATCCTTTTCAACGGTAGTACTAAGGACGGTGTTCTGTACTATTCGTGAATAGTAAATCTCGAGTCATAAAGAGGCCTTATATACCATTTTTCCCCGCGGTGCTTCGCTGCCTCATTACGCGTAAATGTGGGCAAAATGTTTCAATTCGCGCGCGTCTGTATGTTATTTAAACGTTATACACAAGCGTTATGCGTACCTTCTGCCTGTGTGCACAGTAGATTAGATATACAGTAAAACCTCGGTGATACGATCACGGCTCGTACGAATTCGGGGTGATACGAATTTTCCTGTGGTCCTGGCCAAGGCCCATTAGCCTGCATTGTATTGGAGTTCGGTTCTTGCGAACATATTTTCACACTGCGGCGTTTGATACGAACGTATGCTAGCGCAGAGGTACGAACAGATGCTGCCCGCGCTGTCGCGGAAGACGCGGCATTCCTGCGCGGGCTCGGGCATGCGCGCTGCGCGACCATCAATGGTGCGTCTTGCCTCCGAGATTGTGCGCCCCGAATCTTGGAGGCCGTTATGCGCCTTCGCGTTTTGGTTACAAATGGCGTTAACGTCGCGTTTCTTTTTTTCTTTTTTTTTTTACACTTATTCATGCGTGCTGCTGTGCTCGAGGCAGCAGCGCCTTTGTGCTGCGTAACACGTGCCTGCCACGTCGATGCAAGCCATGTCCTCGCAATCAGACGTTCCATGAAACAAGACTGAAACTTGGGCTGCGGGTCCATCATGAAGTCCATGAAAGGTGGACGAAGACCCCAAGAGACGAAGCGGACGGTCTTGGCGAAGGAGCTAGGCCTCGCAACGTACGCGCGCACCTGCCAACTCTCCGATTTACACGGGGGACTCCCGAATTTTGAGCAAACCTCCCGATTGTGCGGGCACGGCCGTAAATCTCCCGAAAAGCGTCCCCAACACCACCGCGATAAGAAAATAACAGCAACAAAGGACAGCGCTTCTAAAATTTTCTGGCCTTATCCATCGCGTGCAAAGCGCTTCTTAAGATACTTTCGCCGCAGTACTCTAATGTGATGCAGAAAAGCGTAGTACGATTAGAAAGGGGTTACTAGCAGTCACGCGTTAGAACACATCTGGCTCATTAATTACACACGCGCGCACGCTCCGTATATTTACGAGCACAAATATGATCGTTGACGTCTAAAAAGTTTACTGCAATCAATCAGGGCTGTTGATAACGTGGCTGCGGCCCTGAGAAACACTAAATCAAAACGTATGCCAACTTTCTTTTGTCGCATACTAATTTTCCATGTTTTTCTGGTGATACGAATTAGGATGATTCAAATATTTTAGTAACCCCGCGACATTCGTATCACCGAGGTTTTACTGTATATAGTTACGCCACTCGGTCAACGTTACGTGTGCCACGTGCGACGTTTTGTAAGGCGCCAGTTCATTACACACGCAATTCAACATTCCTAACCATGCATGCAATCCCGAACCGCTCACACTGTGCTTTTTTTCAAAAACTTGATGCCTAGACATTAATTTTAGCGCGGTGAGCGTAATAACGCTCAAGTGTGGTGTTGCGCTTTTGATTCCTTCGGGTAATGTTTCTTCTGTGGATAGCGTAGCCAGTCAACTACTGGTCAATTACCACACTGCATAACCTACAGCACATGAAACTTCGTCTTCTACTGTGAAATTCCACTCTTCTAGATGGTCATCAATAAATATTAACTGCCCCTTCTAGATTTTATTCAAGTGGCCAACTGGGGCATTCTAGTTTTAATTGCACGTCTCGGAACAGACGGCTTCGCTGCAAATTCGTTAATGATTGTTCTGTGAGAATGTGGCCGAACTAAGAGTATAGCTCACCGTGATGCCCGTGCCGATATTATAAATGCAGGCGAAGCAAGCGGCCGGTATGATCAGCACAATTAAGAGACGCATATCGGAGAGCGCAGAATGCAGATTCAGTTTTTTCAGTGTGCTCGCCTCGACCACCGTCATGGAGACAAATCTTGCGGTGAAAGAAAGTACGGCAGCAATCAACGTCGCCGCCGTGAAGTGTTCGAGGCAGATGAACAGGGCATGGAGAGTGTCCCATTGGGCCACTGACGCCAGTGCCGCGAGCACTTTCAGAACCTGCGTACAAGGCGGTAGTCATTTAACACCAGAAATATGATATTCCGATGACGCCTTTCGTTGATACAGAATCAAAAACTCACAAGGTCTCTTATGCATTCTTGATAGTATGGTAGCTTGGGCTAGTCGGTGACTGAGCATCATAATGAGCTGTGTGGTCATTATGACGAAATGTGGCAACGTCATTGCGTGATTGTGATGTTTTGCATCGCTCCTGTTGACGCTGACGCCGCGGGACCGTGGTCGAGCCGACGGTAAATTTTCGCGCTCGGTGACGCGTCTACCGCTTTCGCCTTAATAAGTGTTGCTGTTATTAAAGGTAATATTCAAACATAACGAAAGTGACTAATCGTTTAGCGATGCAGCTACCCGCCGAGGTAGTCTAGTGATTATGATGCTTGACTGCTGACCCGAAGGTTGCGGAATCGAATCCTCGTCGCGGCGGCCGCATTTCGACAGGGGCAAATGATAGAGGCCCGTGTGCTTAGGTTTAGGTCCATGTTAAAGAGCGCCGAGGCGGTCAAAATTAACGGAGCCCTCCACTACGACGACTCTCATAATCATCTCATAGTTTTGGGACGTAAAACCCCGACAATTACCATTATTCTCGTTAGTCCATACAGAATATAAGCCGTCATTTGATCAACTATGTCATCACGCCTTATCTAAAGTTTCGGCTTCGCATTGAAGCGATAGTCAAGGCGAAGCCAGCAGGTAGCTATACTTGGGCTTGATGGTAAGGCATCTTCTGTATTGTAGCGCAGCCAGAACATCGGACTCACTGAAGAGTACATTAGACAACGTATAGAACACTACATTTCACTCTACGTGTTATCACCAATAAGTTCTTTTTTGCAAGCTAGTTTTACTTATCCTGATATCTTAAATGCACTGCGCGACTGAACCCCCCAAGGTGTGGAACGGAAAACGAAGATGTGACAGGAAGCAGCACAACTACAAAGTGTTTTATTTTTATTGCGATAGCAATTATATGGACAGTCTCGGCTGGATTTTGCCGTCGCCGTCGCCGTCATGCACCGTATATGTATAAGTATGTATGTATATGTAAAAGCCCCAAAGAAAAATAATTCAGAAAAATGCTTCCGAAGCGCGGAATCGAACCAGGGACCCTCTTGTTCCGCAGCGAGTGGCGCTATCCACTACGCCACGAAACGCAGATCCTCCACGTAGCTAACGGCGAGCGTTATATACATACCCTTTACCGCTGGACGGACTCACAGACGGCAGGCGATAATAAGCTTTCTTCATTACCAGCGAGATGGCGCTAGCAGCGCGACGGGCGCATTTAAAAGTCGTCGTCGAGCTCGCTCGCTTCTTATATTTGCGCAGCGAGAACATTGCCCTTCCGTTGTCTGCTCGCGCGGTTTTCTCGCGGTGAGGGGAAGAGGAATGTTTCACGCTTTCACCGTGATGTCCGCGCTCATGTTACCGAGCGTACGAAAGTCACTCGAGCTGAAGGGACGCCGCTAAATGAACAAACAGAAGATGAGCGCGAACTATCAAGTGTCACAGCTCGACAGTTGAAGCACGCTAGTTTCCTTCGCTGCTTCGGCCGCCTTTGCAACAGGAACGCTGTTCAAACTGAGAGTATCCATTGGCGAGCCTCACTTCGTATAGCATTAATTTCTTGCTATCGCATTCATTGCTTCGCCCTTGCGGCGAAACTGTGACTTTTTCAAACGCGCAAGGAAACTAATAAACAGTCGAGTTGCGACTGCTCCACCGAGTCACAGAATATTATCACCAAGAGATAGGTACATTTCTGCACATATCTCTCAAATATATGCATACATCTCTTGATGGTAATATTCCTCGACTCTAGGAGGCGCAAATCGTATATCGCCTGTTCATTAGCTTCCAGGCACCTTTGAAAAAAAATAGTTGCTAGTGCGCCCTGTTTGCGGTCATATCTTCCTTTTTCGTTGTCACACCTTAGGTTGGTTCAGCTGTGCATTGCGTTTAAAATGTGTTATCGAATGTTCCTTATGAGTCCGTCATTTTACCTGCGCCGCAGCGAAGTAGATAACGCGAATGAGTTGTTCACCTCATCACGTCACAGTGGTAACAGCGAGTGCTCGGTGTTATACAGTGTGATCTGATCAAATTCTCCTGTGCGACAGTGTGACGGCTTACTTGTTAATTTAATTACTAAGAGAAACTTTGTCGTGTCATATATGCCACAGATAAATCTAAAATCCTCATTTTACGTCTGACACCTTACTTTCCTTTGTCAATGACTTGCCTTCATGGCAAAACTGCAACATTTCTTAAGCATGTGTGCATGAAGAGGTCAGGGAGAGGTCAAGTTGTCGGACAAGGGGTCTCTGAAACCAACGTTCAGAGAAGAGAACCTGTCTGTCACGTTGAAAAGAGCATCATTTTGTCGAAACGTTGGCTATGGATTCATTTGTTACTCGGTGACCTTGGCTTCACACCTCCCTCTTGCCCGGAACATTGGCCTTCTATTTACGTGCATGATGTTTAAAAGGTGGATAGCCATGACATCTACATTGCACAGGTGCAACCAGATCGCGTATGCGTCAGCTAGTGTGTCAACTCACCGCATGCACGGAGAGGGCGGCGATGACGCAGTATGGACGCATGTCATCCGAGAGGGCGCTGTTAAGGAAGACTTCGTTCCAAGCCCAGCGAAACCACCAGAAGAAACGTCTCGTATCTTGGGCGTCCTTCTGCCCTTCAAACTGCATTCGGAATGCTTTCCTTCTCGCCTCTCGCGTCGCCGTCTTGCTCCTCGAGCAGCACTTCCTCCGCTGCGTCGCTGTCGTCTTGCAGGAGGACCCATTTCTCGTCGGCTGCAGACTGGACGGCCTCTGTCTGTTGGTGGTCGGACGTGGCCATGGCCTGGTCTTCCCGTTTCCCTCGCGGAGTGGGGGACTTGGCGGCTTCTTTGTCACTCATGTACGGTACCGGCGGTCTGCGGCGCCTCCGTTTACCCGATGGAGCTACGTCAAGGTCGAAGGCGGGCCCGCACGCGTGCTCGCCGCCCGGCTATGATGATGATGATGATGGTTCTGCTACTGCCCCTGCTGGCAATGAATATGGACCCTACCTGGGGCGTAGCCAGAAATTTTTTCGGGGGTGGGGGGGGGGACTTTATGTAGTTCGTGCGTGCGTTTGTATGTGTGCGTGTAGATATACGCATCCACAACTGAAATATGTCGGGGGGTTTGAACCCTCCCAACCCCCCCCCTTGGCTACGCCCCTCCCTGGACCCTACCTTCACATTAGGTTAGTCGAGTATCGGCAATTATAATTTTAGAATTTAGAAGCTTCTCTTTGTGAGAAATATATATGTCCCCGAACTCCACCGTTTCTCCCAGAGGTCAATTTGGCAGCGAAGGCTCGCGCACAGACTGTAGCTTTAAATTAAAAGGAGACGTGCCGTGAACGGGGATACGTCTTCTTGGCGAATCCCCTAGAGGGGGTATGTGCCAAACTTGACAGGCTACGAACAAACAGGATCTGCTGACACGTGTCGAACGTGATTCGCGCTATGGTGTAACCTGATCAGGTGAAATGAAGGCAGAAAAAGAAAGTAAAGAAGCTCTTCAGCGCTTCGTCTGTTGCAGAATGTCGCGTTCCTCGAGGTCTTGCCCAATTCTTCCAGAATTGTCAGCGAAATCAAGCAGCCCTGCGGTTGCGCTTAGACCGGCTCTGGCACTCTTTGTCGTTACAAGTGAAATCGTTGACACTTCTGAGAATCTACACCCGCGTTAATTTTGTGTGCATTTCCCCCCATTTTACTGTTCGTTTTATTCCTGCCCATTATCGAGTTTATTCGCTGTGCCCATGTCTGCTGCCCCTTGGCTTTTATGTTGTCAGTGCGCAGTGTTTGTTATGTACCGTCTGCATTCGCTCTTCGCATCGGTTCCGCGCACGTTCTCGAATTTCTTCGGACCATCCCCACCATCTCCGCTACGACCAGGTGTATCGACGTCGCTAAGATATGTGCTTCACGCGGATACCACTTTGGTCCATGTAGACCATGTAGTCCATATAGGACTTATTTATCGTGAGCCATATAAGGCGTGCTCTGTAATAGTTTTACAGCGAAAGCTGTTATGAGATCATTTCACCGGCCGTTTTTGGCGCCGTAGTTGTCCGCCGGCCGCCGCCGCTGCCGCCGCCGCCGCCGCCGGTGTCCGTAACCAGTATCGCTCGAAATAAGAAAAAAAACGAAATAAGAAAAAATTTCCAGGATGGAACGAGGTTCGAACCTGGGCCCTCTGCGTGGGAGCCCAGTATTCAACCTCTGAGCCATGCCGGTGCTTGAAACTGCTTTGAAAAAATGTCCTATACAGGCTTCATGTCGGGAAGGAACCACATTAGCATGTGCAATATAGCGTGGTAGAATAGTAAAATAAGCACCAAGCGTCGCATAAAGCGAATTCTGTAACCAGGCGTCACACAATGCGAATTGCGCAACGAGTAGGTTGTTGAATGCTTCCAACCCATTACAAAGGGCTCTGCCATAATTCTTCATCGTCATCAGGCACAGCATCAACAAAGTGCGCATAATGTCTTACATGCGTTTATCAGGTACCAACGCTCTCCGTAGAATGACGAAAAATGGCACAGTGCCCGCTGCCCTACATCTAAAAAATTACAATGATTTATAGCGTAGTGGGTTCCTCGCAAGTGCACTTGTATTGGTTGCCAAGGAAGCCCATAAGCGCATGATCAATTTCCTCGAGGTCTCAGTAAAGTTCTTCCCCCCCCCCCCCCGGTCTCTCTCCCACATCAGTGTATGTTATACAGCATGACGGGAGAGGGAAATAGCGACCGGGCGTCACCCAATGCACATTACATAACTGGTGGGCTGTTTAAAGATTCCAACCCATTACAAAGGGCTGAGCCATAATTCTTCATCGTCATCAGTCGTCGCGTCAACAAAGTCCACATAATGCCTTACAGACGTGTAGCTGGTGCCTCGCTTCTCCGCAGAATGACGAATAATGGCTTATTAGGTGCTTCCCAATTTCACAAAAATTGTGATTTATGGCGTAGTGGGTATCTTTCTAGTGTACTTGTATTGTAGCCCCAAGAGAGCTTAACGGGCTCTAGAAACGCCGCTCTTCCAGCTTTCGCTGTGACTGTGCTGCGGTTTCAGCGCAGGCCTGGCGTTTTTTTTTTTTTTTTGAAGCTCTTTATATTTTGTGAAGCCCGCCGTGTTTACGCTCATGAAGCCAGCACTTAGTAGTGTTGGTAAATATTGGCTATCCAATCTAACCGTGTACGTCAATCTTACCAATGCGCAGGGACAATTGATCCCACCCCGGAGCAGTGGGAGCGCGGGCTGACCAGCTCTCAGCTCGAGACTCGGGAACGCCTGATCTCCTGGGCTAGAGCAGCAGCGGTCTCTCGCAGCTTTGTGACTTTAGAAGAGGCCACCCACCTTTATTTTATTTTTATCGGCTGAAACAAATGCTTCTACAACAACAACAACAACAACTCGTCCGGCAAACGGTTGCTAGTTCTTTGGCAATCACTACGTCATAAAAAGTGCTTAGGTGTCCTAGCGATTTTTAAATGCTGCACTAAAGGTCGCAAGCAGTGCAAGGTGCAAAAAGCTTTTTTTTTGTTTTATTCATCGTGCGTCGTTCCGCACGACGGATACCAATGGCATAGAACCGCGGTTAGGCGAAGAATAGAGACAAACTTCGGAGCAACACAGTCTATATAAAGGACAGAATTGCAGCAGGCGCGTTGCTTATAAATGTACCGTACTTGTATCAGCCAAGCCATTTTAAAAATAATGCTTTATTGTTAAATTCGAGGCTCTGACTTACTAATGTTCGAAGTTTGAAAAACAGTGCGTAGACGAAAACTTGCTCTATTTTCGGAAAGACGTAATTCCATTCCCATTCAATGCCGTGCAAAAAGCGCTTAATTCCATTCCCATTCCATTCAGGTGTTGCGAAAATGTGTAATGATTACGGAGTCATTCCAATTCCGGAGTGGCAACTCCACAACACTGCACGTTCCTGTGGTTTCGCCGCTGAAACGTCCTGCCACTGTGCAATTCGTGAGACCATTTCTGCAACACTAGATTAAAAATGTCTCACATTAGGTTTTTTCTGCACACAAAAAGAAAGAGTGAGCCAATAGTTGTTCCAGTTCGTTTGATCGTCAATGTTTCGTTGAATATACGTTAGTCTCGTTTCGCCACAGATGAACAGCCCTATTTCTCTCAAAAGGCGAAAGCGTTCATGGTTATATTACACAAATTAATTATCCTAGTTTATGCAGCCATATATGTTGCAGCAAGCATCACCTCACTGAATCAACTGGCGCTCATCGTTCGCCAGACGCAAAGTGCACCACATTTCACTCTTGTAACCCAAACACAAACAATTGCTTTAACACGTATTAGATACGTTCCTACTGATTCTGGACAATATCTACTCGGAACTACTAAAACACTTATTTCATGAGCCTCGTAATATGCGTACTGTAGCCGCGACCTGTAATGTTTCAGTCACACGCCACCTTCCCAGCTTTTCTCGCATTTTACTTGTGTGTGGATGGCAACGCTATACATGCGACGCTAGTGAATACTCGCAGGCTCTGCAGTGTTTGTTGGCATCTACCAACTTTTAATATCTAACGCTTACGAGTCCGCGTGGATGGTCCAATGAATCTATGGCAGCGCTGCTCGTGGGCGATTTGTGTCGGTAGCAGTTAATTTTGGAAGTTGCCGGAAGGGAGGAAAGCTGGACTTGTGTTGGAGATTTTCGGGAGAGGATTTTCGAGGATCATAGCATTATATAACTCTACACTGCCTCAGGAGTCATTTCAAATATATTGGTCTCCAGCCAGCTCGATAATGGTCTCCAGCTTCCTAGATGCCGCCGCTTGCTGCAGAATGGGCATGTCCCAAGTGAGCTGCGCACAAGGATAAACCAAACGTTAGGCTTCCCGGGAAATATAATATAGCTTAGCTATTTGTAGACAATCTCTACTTCTTACAATCACCTGTGACTCTACATACGTCTTTAACGCGATGAATTGTACAGAAAAGAACCGGATGTGTCCGAGGCGCTTTGAGGGACGCAAACCAAAAAGAATATAATTTCTGAGCTAGAATTAGGGAAAAGATAGAAATTAGAATAGAAATTAACGATCTAATGGCTTTTGATTAAATGAGATATTATTCGCCTTTATTACTGATTTTTGGTACAATTCGTGTTCAAGCCGCCCGCGCCATTAGCAGTATTTTTGTACTCATAAACTAAATAAGGCACTCGTTTTAATAATTTTTTGAAAAAAGAGGGTTGTCTGTGTATAGGCCACAGTGTTTCCTTTCACCATAAAAGCACTACCTCATGTTGCTAATTATTAGCTGTCCAGTCTAAGAGTGTGTCTACTTCGTGACCTTGCCTCAATCCATATATACTTCAGGGTGTGCACGTTTCCTCTGGAAAGCTTCAACCTTCATTTTCTTGCAGTTTTATACTTATGCGAATGAGTGTTCGGAACAACTCGGTATGTATTTCGGAAATGCGTACCGAATGTCGCAGAGCAAAACAGGCACAGGCCGTCTACGATAATGGCAAGCATCACCCCACAGACGGCGACGCAGACTGCGATCATCCTCGGACGGAGCGGTGGTTTCTGTTTCGCCTGTAGCTCCAGGCTCCGCCTGGCGGCGGGCTTTCTGTACACCATCGTCAGTCGGTAGTGGAGGACTATAGCGCGATACATGGCTACGACGTCGGTTCCCATTAGGAACACCAGCGAAGCAGACAGCACAATAGCTGCTGTAAGCACGTGCACCCTCGCCATGTCCGCGAGCAGTTGGAGGAACCAAACGAAATCCTCCTCTCGCCGCGCCTCCTGGAAAACCTGTTAGCGAGCAAACGAGCGTGGGGCATCTTAAGTATTATGACGTTGCCAAGTAATGTAATTATCCTAATTATGCTAATTAAGCTATAATTAAGGTTAGGTTGACTTGGGATGAAAGCTAATTGAGACAAGCCTCGGATTGAGGTGAATTAAGGTAATTAAGATATTTAAGCTAATTAAGCTACTTAGAGCAGTGATTGCCAAGCGATTCCCAATACGGCCCGATCGATATCCAGCCAATACTCGTGATTTCCAACGTGATCCGGTGAACACGTCTTGCATCGGCGCGTGAATGCACGTGTGCCTATATAGTCAAGTCAGGACCAGCCGAGTGCGAACTAGCTCTGCTCTGCCCCAGCCTTGCGTGACTCAGTGCTGGCTGCGCAGATTTTTTGACTGCATGCTCTGTAGCTCATTTTTCTCATACATTCTTGAACAGGAGATTCTTCTCACGGTAGTACTAAGGACGGTGTTCTGTACCTATACATCCGTGCGTAATACGTGCATCGCGATATTCGTGAATAATCCATTTCCACTCATAAAAAGGCCTTTTAAACCGTTTTTCCCAAGGTTCTTCGCTTCCTCATGACGTGTAAATATGCGCGAAATGGAGGAGTGACATGGTAAGTTTCTATCGCGTGCAAAGCCCAATGTGTATGCGTGTTATTTCGGCGTTATACGCAAGCTTTATGTGCACCTTCTACCAGTGCCTACAGGAGATCCAGATATATGGTTGTATCGCTGGTTTAACGTTACATGTGCCATTTACGACGTTTTATTAAGTGCCGATTTATTCACATGCAGTCATCATTTCTAACCATGCATGCAATCTCGAACAGCTCACACTACGCTTTTTCCAATAACTTGATGTCCAGAAATACATGTTAGCGTGGTAAGCGCGATCCCAATAACGCTCAAGTGTAGTGTTGAGCTCTAAACTCCTTGGGGTAACGCTTCATCTGTCGATAGTTAAGCCAGCCAATTATTGGTCAATTACCACACTGCGTAACCTACAGCACATGAAACTTCGTCTTCTACTGTGAAATTCCACTCTTCTAGATCGTCACCCATAAATGCTAACTGCCCTTTCTCGATTTGCTTAGAAGTGACACTGGGGCCTTCTACGTTTAATCCCACCTCTCGAAAGAGACAGCTTCGCGGAAAAATCGGTGATGGTTGTTTTGAGAGAATATGGCTGGACTGAGAGTACAGCTCACCGTGATTCCGGCGCCGATTTCGTAAGTGGAGGTGAAGCAAGCGGCCGGTATAAGCAATACGTTTGTACCCTGCATATCGCACAGCAGAGAACGCAACTTCGGTTTCTTCACTGTGCTCGCCTTGACCGCCGTCAAAGAGATAAATCGTGTGGCGACGGAAAGGACGGCAGCAATCAACGTCGCCGCCGTGAAGTGTTTCAGAGAGATGAACAGGGCGTGTAGAGTGTTGCATTCGGCCAGTGACGCCAGTGCTGCGAGCGCTTGCAGGACCTGCGTACAAGGCGGTAGTCATTTAACATGACAAATATGACAAACCAATGAAGCCTTTCCTTGATACAGAATATAAAAACTCACCGGATCCCTGATGAATTCGCCTAAGACGATTAAAGACATATTCTTTTTCTTCCCAGTCCATGTATTGATCATCCCCTCCCCCCTTCCGAAAGCTTTCTGCACGTAACGTGGTTTTCCACTGCATAGCTTTTTGCACCTCACCTTGTTTTGAACTGCCTCCGATATCGGCCCACCTTTCACAAAGCGAGGGGGGGATCGGAGATCTCTGTTCGTTCCGCGTTCGTTCTGGCGGTGTTACGTCACAAAAGTGGGCGGTCCGCAGCTCTCTTCCGCAGAGAGGAAGAGGACAGCCAATCGTCAAGCGGTGAGCGGCGAGCTCTCCGGAAGTAGACGCGCATCGTTTGTCCTCGGCAAAGGGACTGAATATTTCAAAACGAAGTGTTTCTCTCCTTCTAATAAATACAGTTGTTATACGAAAAGATATTGTTTTTCTTTTCAAGCTCAAGCGGTTTCTGAAACAGCAATAGCTTTGAGCGCTGATATTTATTGGTGTTAGTTTTTCTAACGTGCTTGCTATGTTAAGTCGCGCACGCGAGAAAAAAAATCACAGCATATCCACGGAGTGAATGATGATGAGTGGGCGAAGCTGCGGAGGTTCATCGGTAAACCGTGAATCTTCCGTGAATTCTGCCCAGTACATCATCACCGACGTGAGATAGGGCGCGTTTATACTAAAGGTTCGATGAGTTATGACGACTTGCATCTCACTTTAATTTTACATGTACGCTGTGAATTTTCATTGTTTAGAAAACCATTGCTTTAGAAAACATCTGGCGTCTTTCGTTAAGCAGCTGGCGTCTTTTCCTCTTGCTTTAGAAACATCTGGCGTTCTTCCGTTTTGCTTTTACAAAACATCTGGCGTCTTTCGTTGGTTTATTTCATCAATCAACAGCGTTTTGAACAAAATTGTTATTGATTAATCACGCACAGGAGAAATCTCACCAGGCACTACCTTGGAGGTAAAGAATGGCTGCTAATGGGAATGAGAGACAGAAGAAGTCGGCTTTTAGCTACCGCTGCGAATTTTTTATTGTTCAACAACGCACAGGAAAAATCTCCCACCGGCACCACCTTGGAGGTCAAAGCGTAAGACTGGTTACGGACTACGACTACGACTACGAGGGACGAACGGGTGCCGCCTCAAGGAGCTTCGCCCCTAAAAACAGAAAAGTAGCGCTTGGCGCAGTGTTTCAAAATGTCGTCCCACCGGAATGTCTGGCTTGGCTCCCGGGTGTCGGATCGTCAAAAGGAGCTTCTGCTGGCTTTTATAAAAGAGCACCCACGGATAGCTACGCCGTCGCGCCCGCTGGGGCCGTCGTTCAGGAGTGAGGTCCAGGAGGACACGTGGCAAGAGCTGGTAGCGCTTTTGAACTAAGAAGTCCCTGCGCGTAAGACCACAGCCCAGTGGCAGGCCCGTTCATTTCGTTCGCACTGTTCGTTTCGAGAACCGAAAGCGACGCCGCACTCGCTCATGGCTTCAAACGCATCTCGCACCTCCAACCGCAAGAGAAGCACACGTCGCAAGCGCCATTTTCTGAAAATCAGCTGTTGCGGCAGCCGCAACCGCCGCATCATGCCGTGCGAAGCCGTTTGTTCGCTCGAGAGAACGCGTGCGAACGGCTTCGCGATCCGTTCGTTTGTAGCAGACGACATGCTCGTTATGATGCGGTATGACGTCACCAAAAAATAAAAGATCAAGCAAAAGAAAAATGGCTACGCCCCTCAGAGACGTGGTTTTTTCCGGCTTCGGCTAATCGCGTGCGCCGCCAGAATGAGTGCAGAACGAACGGCGCAGAACAGAGATCTCCGATCACCCTACTCGTTATGACGCGATATGACGTCACCAAAAAAGAAAAGATCAAGGAAAAAAAAGAAATGGCGACACCTCCCGGCCTTGAGTGGCATCTCCCGCTTCAGCCAATCAGCGCGCTTGTTGTTCCCCAGGAGAACGAACAAGCTGAACGAACAGATCTCCGATCGCCCCCCGAAGCTATCATGCGATAATGTTCTCATCTCACGTCATGTGTTTCGCGTGGTTAGTGCCGCAGGGGCACGGGCACGCAGAGACCGACACGAATAAGCTGCTTGCTCGGACGAAAGAGTACCCGATCTTTATTGGGCCCGAACATATTAGGCACAAGTTACAGGGGGCGCCACGCTGCAGTGGCAGCCCAAGGAAATGGCTGAACTGCGGCGACCTCTACAATGTGCTGACATCATCGCGTGGTTTTTTGCGCTACTCGTGTTGACGCCGACGCCGCGGGACGATGGTCGAGCCGGCGGTCAGTTTGCGCGTTTGATGAGGCATCTAAGGTTTTCGCCTTAAAAAGTGTTGCTGATATTTAAATTAATATCCAACCATAACAAAAATAAGTAATCGTTTAGCCATACACAAACCCCCCGCGGGGGTCTAGCAGTTATGATTTTTGGCTGCTGACCCGAAGGTCGCGCTACTGAACCCCGGCCGCGGCGGCGGCATTTCGATGGAGGCATAATGCTAGAGGTCCGTGCGCTTAGCTTTAGGTGCACGTTAAAGAATCCCCAGGTGGTCGAAATTACCGGAGCCCTACACTGCGACGTCTCTCATATTCTTATCGTGGTTCTGGGCCCTAAAACCCCTGCAAGTCCATTATTCTTGTTAGTCATACAGAGCATTGGCCATCATTTAGCCAACTGTGTCATCACGCCCATCGCGTTGGAAGTCGCCTTATCTAAGGTTTCGGCTTCGCACTGAAGCTATATTAACGCGAAGCGAGCAGGCAGCTATATATGGGCTTGATGGTAAAGCATCTACTCTATTGTAGCGCAGCCAAGACATCGTGACCCACTGAAAAGTACACTAGACGGCGTTCAACGCTACGTTTCACGCTATGTGTTGTTGTCAATAAGTACTTTTTTGGAAGCTAGTTTGGTTAATACTGATATTTTTAAATGCAGTGCGTGACTTAACCAACTCAAGGTGTGGAACCGAAAAATGAAGGTATGACAGGAAGCTGCACAAACTACAAAGTGTTTATTTTCTCAAACGTGCAAGGAAACTAATAAACAGGCGAGATGCGACTGCTCCACCTAGAGTCATAAATATTACCAAGAGATACGCACATATTTGCATGTAGCTCTCAAATCTACCCATGCATCTCTTGATGGTAATATTCTTCGAATCTATGTGGCGCATTTGTATATCGACTGTTTATTACCTTCCTGGATCCTTTACAAAAGCAAAACAGTTGGTAGAACGCGCTGTTTACTGTCATATCTTCCTCTTTCCTTTCCACAGCTAGGGTGGTTCATTAGCGCAGTTCATCTAAAATGTGTTATCAGATGTTCCAGTCACAAGGAATATAATCTGTGTAACACATCACTTTCCTTCGTCAATGACTCGCCTTCATGGCGAAACGGCAGCATATTTTGCGTCTGTGTGCACGACATGATAATTCGTCGAACAAGGAGTCTCTGAAAGCAATGTTGAAACAATGGAACCTTTCTGTCGCGTTGAAAACAATGTAATTTTCTCGGAACGTTCGCTGTGGATTCATTCGTTACTCGGTGACATCGCTTGAAACCTCCGCCTGGCCCTGAACATTGTCCTTCGCTTTACGTGCATAATATTCAAAAGGTGGATAACCAAGACATTTACGTTACACAGGCGCAACCAGATCGCGTATGCGTGAGCTAGTGTCTCAACTCACCGCATACACGGAGAGGGCGGCGATGGCAACGTATGGACGCATGTCATCCCAGAGGGCGCTGTTAACGGTAACATCGTTCCACGCCGAGCAATACCACCACCAGGAACTTTCTGTATCTTGGGCGCTCTCCTGTGCTTCACTCGTGAAGTGTATGCTCTCCCTCTCTCCTCTCGCGTCGCCATCTTGTTCCTCGAGCAGCTGTTCTTTCCCTGCTTCGCCGTCGCCTTCAAGGATGACCCATTTTCCGTCCGTCGCGCGCTGCACGGCCTGTGCCTGTTGCGGGTCGGACGCGGCCATTATCTGGGCTTCCCGTCTCCCTTGCGGACTTCGGGACTTGTCGGCTTGTTCGTTCTTCCTGTACAGGATCGGTGGTCTGCGGCGCCTACGTTTACCTGACGGTGCTACGTCAAGCTCAGGGGCAGGCCCGCGCGCATGCTCGTCGCTTGACTATGCTGATGGTGATGATTATTATTATGGTCGTCCTGCTGCCTCTGGATACGGTGGTTATAGCCTACCCTCACAATAGGATTAGCCGAGTACTGGCAACTATAATTTTCTACTTTAGCAGGTTCTGTTTATGAGTAATAGGCGACATTGATTTCAATCAGCAGCGCACTGTTATGGAACTTTGTTATGATAATGACTGCCATTGGATTCCTCAGTGTTGATGATGGTGATATCCACTTCGAAGGGCATTAGTCGCATCCAAGTTCACATTTAGTTATGGAATGTACGTAACAAAAGCGGATACGTAAGTATGCGTAAGCAGCTCCTGCCGTGGCTCGCCGTATCATCAGATTATAAAATGTCGCCAACGCATCCCTCCTTTGGAGATAATTGGTCACTTTAATCTCATTATAAATATAAGTTAAGGTCAGTGCACAATTGATAGGTTCAATATGTTATGATAATTAGTACGCATAGTGGAGCACAGCCTGCGAAAGCGGATGGCGTGAAACGTGGTTCGACATACTAAGTGGAACCAACTTAGTCGTATATGTTTCTCTGTGAACTCGTTTCCATCCTCACAGCAGCCCGACGCTCTTCCCCTCTGATTGTGGGCTACTTTTCATAGCAGAGCTGTTATTCTCTAGGTTGGCCGTGTGTCATAGGACAGAAAATTATCATCATCGTGAACCGGCACACGCTCTCTTCATTGTCCTCTTCTACTTCGCTCCCAAACACGTGCGTCTTCGGCGTCGGATGCAATAACTCTGATGGGCGAGAGAACGAGTACCGAGAGAGAGAGAGAGAGAGAAAGAAGAGAAAGAGAGAAATTCTTTTGGAAAAAAAAATTCTTGGCGAGAGCAAGCATAGCCATGTGTGGTATATATAGTATAAACAAGGGGGTGGGAAAGAGACAGGTGAGAGGGTAAAAGCCGATTTCCAAGCCAGAACCAGCTAGATTCTCACCAGCTCTGCTGTGGATCCAGCCCTTGCGCGACTTAGTGAAAACAAACCTACCGCTAATATTTTCATTTGTACAATTATTGCGAAGCATCTTTGAGAACCAAAGGCACTTTGACAGTTTCTGTTGGACGCCGAGCCATGGCTTTTTGGGCCGGAAGCTCCTGGCAGCCGACCAGGGCCGCCTCCCAGTCCTCTCGGGTTGGGTTGGGGTTCCGGGGTAAAGAAGGATTGAGCTGGCATGCCCATACTATGTGGTAGGTGTCAGCCACCTCCGCACTGTACTGACAGAGGCCGGAAAAAGAAGAATCAAAATGTTTAGGCACTGCGGGCACAGTAGGCGTATTAGTGAATAGCCGGAGAAGAATTCTCTCGTCCGCCTTCCTGAGCGCTTTGCAAAGCACAGGAAAGCGGCGGTTGGACGTGCAAACACGGACACAAGAGAGAAGTCATGACTCGCAAAGGCAGCGTTTGTGGTGACGTAGCCAGGGGGGGGGGGGGAGGGGTGCCCCCTAACTCCACCCCTTCGCTACGCCAGTGCACTGGGTACCCTCGTGGTCGCCTCCTTAACTTCGTATACCCAAAAATGACACAAAAGGTGTGAGTGCATGACTAGCACGATTTGCAGGTCATGACATAACATGACGTGCCTGTCGCGTATGTCACGTCATTATCCTTTCCCGGCAGTATCGAAAAGAACCGATAACTTACATCCTATAATCTTTTGTTCCTAGACAATTGCCACCACACCTAAGAGTTAGATTCTGCGAGATACTTTCGCCGTAAGCTGCAGTGTGCCAATCCCGCACCTTCCTTCCCGTTCTTTGTTGCTTTTACTCGTGTAGCGATAGGCTGTTCTATTTACCTAGCGCCCACACAAGCGACACCGGTCGGCAGAGATTAATATTTCGTTGTTTTTACAGCGAAAGCTGTTATGAGATCATTTCACCGGCCGTTTTTGGCGCCGTAGTTGTCCGCCGCCGCCGCCGCCGCCGCTGCCGCCGCCGCCGCCGGTGTTCGTAACCAGTATCGCTCGAAATAAGAAAAAAAACGAAATAAGAAAAAATTTCCAGGATGGAACGAGGTTCGAACCTGGGCCCTCTGCGTGGGAGCCCAGTATTCAACCTCTGAGCCATGCCGGTGCTTGAAACTGCTTTGCAAAAATGTCCTATACAGGCTTCATTTCGGGAAGTAACCACATTAGCATGTGCAATATAGCGTGGTAGAATAGTAAAATAAGCACCAAGCGTCGCATAAAGCGAATTCTGTAACCAGGCGTCACACAATGCGAATTGCGCAACGAGTAGGTTGTTGAATGCTTCCAACCCATTACAAAGGACTCTGCCATAATTCTTCATCGTCATCAGGCACAGCATCAACAAAGTGCGCATAATGCCTTACATGGGTTTGGCAGGTACCAACGCTCTCCGTAGAATGACGAAAAATGGCACAGGGCCTGCTGCCCTACTTCACAAAAATTACAATGATTTATAGCGTAGTGGGTTCCTCGCAAATGCATATGTATGGTTGCCAAGGAAGCCCATAAGCGCATGTTCCACTTCCTCGGAATCTCAGTAAAATTACAATGATTTATAGCGTAGTGGGTTCCTCGCAAGTGCACTTGTATTGGTTGCCATATGTTGTGTCGTGCATATCAATTAAGGCACATCAAAGGAAACATTCGGTCCTCATTCTTTATTTCCTCTTCGTCGTCTTCGCTGAGGCGGCCGCCGAGCACGTGCCATCTCCTGGCGCCGTAGTCGGCAGTGACGCCTTATACGACATATCCCCTTTTGCGAAAAAAAAAAAAAGTTGCTACCTAATATAGTCCTTGAACTTCTGCGGTGTCTTCTTACGAGTGCTCCTTCTAATACGCGCTTGAGATCCCGACATATTGGGTGAAACTTGCGCACTGTCTGCTGCGAGTGGTTCAGTAGAGTCCGCATTTTCATGATTATCCTCTCTTGACGTGCCAGGATGCGATAGATCACCCATAACTGTACCAGACGATTGAGTGGATGCCGGTGACCAGTTCATAACAGCAGATGTGCCTGATCTCATTTTGCTGACAGCTGCAGGGTGAACAGCAGCTAACTTGGACGCGTTCCACACTCGTCCATCTTCCAACAAGTACGAGGCTGGTCCACGCTTTTCAACGATCTTCTTGGGCGCGGAGAACTGTGAAGATAGCTTCCCAGGAATGGCAGATAATTTAACCCGCACGTAATCACCAACGGCGAAGTTTGGTTCCTTGGCTCCGCGTTTTTCATCTGTATAGCTCTTCGACCTGGTTTGCTTGTTTTTCACGCGCTCTCGCAACTGCTCAATCGCCCTTGACGGGTCCGTGCTGAAGCATTTGTCGGGCATGCCCACTATGTCGAGCCTTGTTCGAGGTTGGCGTCCATGAAGAAGTACAGCGGGCGCAACACCAGTTGTCGCGTGAGGCGTACATCGATATATTTGCAGGTAATCAAGCATGGCTGTTTTTATATCACGGCGTTCAAACAGAGCCAGTTGTATGTATGACTTCAATACCCTGTTGAATCGTTCCACCAAGCCGTTAGCTTGCGGGTGGTACACAGAAGAGTTGTAATGCTTGATTCCACGTTCTGCGAGAAATTCTTCAAAATTTGCTGATGAAAACTGTGGCCCATGATCGGATACGAGACCACGTGGGTATCCTTCGCGTGCAAAAAGTTCAAGTAAGAATTTCTTCACTGTAGGTGTGGTCGCGTCTCTTACGAAAGCCACTTCAGGCCACTTGCTGTAATAGTCAATGATTGTAATGGCAAAACGGCAGTCGGCTGAAGCTTGCGTGAAAGGTCCTACGATGTCGATTGCAACTTTTTCCCAAGCTTTGTCAGGAAGAGGAACGGGTTGCATTGGCGCTGCAGAGGTACGTGCAGACTTGTCACAGGACTGGCAAATCACACATGTGCGCACAAGCTCTTCAATGTGACTGTCCATGCACGGCCACCAATAGGACTCTCTCAGGCGAGCTTTGGTGCGACTAATGCCTGGATGTGACTCATGGGCCAGATCCATAAAACGGCATGTCATAGACGCTGGCACGACAATCCTTTCACCCCGGCACAAGATATCATTTACAACTGAGAGTTCAGCTCGCACATGAAAGTAAGCCAGCAGCTCTTTCGACAAGGATTTTTTGTCAGGCCAAGAAGTAATCGTGAAGTGCTTGGCTTGAGAGAGAGCGGGGTCGTTGGCACTGGCTTCTTGAAGCTCTTGCATGGTAACGACTGGAGACAGGAAGCATATGAATTCTTCTTCGGGTGCATCGCGGAGTAAACTCTGTACGGGCAGCCGGGAAAGAGCGTCAGCCACGACGTTTTCGCTACCCTTTCTGTATTCCACGGTGTAGTTGTAGCACAGCAACCGTGAGGACCAGCGCGCAATCCTTAATGGACGGTGACCGGTACCTTTCGTTGAAAGAAGCGTAACCAATGCCGCATGGTCAGTCCGTAAGATGAAAGGTCTCCCCCACAGGTAAACGTGCCAATGTTCGCAAGCCCAGACGCAGGCAAGAGCCTCGCGTTCGCCAACTGAGTACTGCCGTTCATGTGCTGCAGGGTACGCGAGGCGAACGCGACAGTTTGCAGTGAGGTTCCGTTATCTTGCTGAAGTACCGCACCTAATCCATATCCTGAGGCATCAGTCGTGACGTACACCGGTAAGTGAGGATCGAAAAGATGAAGAACCTCGCAAGATGTTAGAAGAGCTTTCAGTCGCTCTAAACTGCCTTGTGCTGCCGCAGTCCAACGAAAGGTGCATTTCCTCGAAGCAAGGCACGCATTGGCTCCACAACGTCAGAAAAATGGGGGATGAACTTGGAGTAGAAACCTGCAAGTCCCAGCATCGAACGAAGTTCGTTGATGTTTTTAGGTGAGGGTGCCTTGGTTATCGCCTCAATGGATGACATAAGTGGGAATAACCCTCTAGCGCTGACAACATGACCAAGAAAAGTCAGCTCTGGCGACGTCAAAAACACACTTGTGGTTCAACCTGAGGCCCGCATCAGAGAGCCGTTTCAAAACAGCGCGCAAATTGCCCAGATGATCCTCGCGGGAGCGTCCATACACGATGATGTCGTCAATGTAAAATAAGACGCAATTTGCACCCTTTT